>NC_056731.1:1663171906-1663279406 GCF_019279795.1 Protopterus annectens | reverse complement strand
CAAGTTAAAAAACACGACATAAAACCCTAAGGTACTCATAAAAGTGTAAGATTTAAATAAATACATACAATACACATAAGGCATATAAATACATAAAAAATGTAGAAAGCCATGTATTCAAAATAAAAAAAAATTTGATTTGATGTGTTTGTATAAACCTCATAATAGCAAAATATATTATATACAATATTCTGGAAAATACATACATATTAAATACTACATGCCTTTAACTTAAGTAAAGGCATAATAGAGGTGTAGTCATTGAGACCTGGTTCCCTGTAGGACTCAAGCAAAATTTGCCAATAGGTTTCTTGATATTCCAGACGGGTTTCCCATGGTCCACCCCTATTTTCCTTGAATATTGTTTCTAAAACCAAGAACCGAAACTTAGCACTGGGGCAACTATTAAGGTGTCTAAAGAGGGCATTTTTAGAGTTAGCCTTTTGCATCTCATATGTATGTTCATAAATTCTCCTTTTGAGTGTGCGTTCGGTTTTGCCCACATAGAATGCAGGGCACACCAAACAGACAGCCAGGTACACAACCCCCTGTGCATTACAATTAGAATATCTAGTGGATCGAATGTATTTATTTCTAGCTGATAGAAAAAATACGTCACTGTTTAAAATATATTGACACTGGTTGCAAGAACCACACTTGTATGTGCCCGGTCTTTTGTTAGATTTATAACGTGTCTGGGGCTGATAATCTAACAAATTCTTCATATTTCGACCCCGTTTGTAAACTATACCCACATTCTTATTTTTGAGTTTTTCCAAATCGGTAATTTCCCTAAAGTTTTCCCATTCATTCTTGATGATATTTCTAAGATGTCCTGAATTTACACTATATTCAGTAATAAAGGCCTTGTTAAAGGCCATAGGAACCGCCATATTGTCATTACTTTCATAATGGCTTCCAGTACTCAGGATGGGTTTATACTTAGTAGTTCTATACTGTGAAACTTCATCTCTAATGTGATAAAGCAAATCACATGGGTAATCTCTGTCTAAAAACATTTGAATAAGTTTACCACACTCTAGGGAATAATCTGTGTCATCCGAAGTCATACGGGACAATCTAACTAATTGTCCCTTGACAATTCCCTTCTTTTGGTGCAACGGATGACTACTTTGGAAATGTATATAACTATTAGAGAAAGTTGGTTTTCTGTAAATTTTAGATCTGAATATACCTGTTTCTATGTCAAGGGAAATTAGAGAAGGATATTCCATTTATAACTATAGTAATTTAGAGATCACGGATACTTATTTTGATCTTTTTACCAAGGGGTTTAAGTATATTCCCCGGAGAAATAGCAATATTACTAAGGTTATAATGGATTTAAAGCTTTTCATTAGAAAATTAAATTTGGAACAACTGATGGGGACAGACAATTTTGAATCTTCTAATATTCCCAAGAGGCCTAGTACTTACAATCCACCGTTACATCCCCAGCTTAAAAATCTGGAGAATAGGCTGGAAATGAATATTAGAAATCACTTTAAAACAGGTGGATATCGAGCCAATTTGACAGCCCCTGAAAGCACATTGCTAAATGATTTGGCACACAATCCAAACATCAGAGTCATGGAACCAGACAAGGGGGGCGGCACTGTCATCATGGACAAAATTTTATATGATGGCAAAATGCTAGCCCTACTCACCAACGATTCCAGATACTCTACTGTTTCTCTTAATGAGATCAACATCGCCTATTTGAACATCGACTTAGTACTCAAGCATTACTTGGATTCAGAAGTCATTGATTTGGGTATTTATACCTTTCTGAATAACTTACATCCTAGGGTACCATCCATTTTTGGGGTACCCAAGGTACATAATAATATTCATGATCCCCCCCTCAGACCTATTGTTGCCTCACAGGGTTCTAAAATCTCACCCCTTTCCAAGTTTCTCGATTGGAGATTCAAGGAGCTTTGGCCCAGGGCCAGCCATTTACTCAAAGACTCCTGGCAATTTTTGAAAAATATTACTCCTGAATTGTTAGTTCCAAATCTTAAGTTTTTGACCATTGATGTAGTGGATTTATTTTCCGTTATTCCGCATGATATTGGTTTGACTTGGTTGGAGGAAGCCTTAACTACGAGCCCCAATATCGATGTTCATGATATTACTTTTATAGTGCATCTTATGGAGTTAGTTTTGAAAAACAATTTTATGTATTTTTCAGGAGAGTATTTTCAACAGATCACAGGAGTCGCTATGGGGGCCAATTGTGCCCCCACATATGCAGATATCATCCTTTCTGTATGGGAAAAGAAATTTGTTTTTAACAGTGTTTTTACTGAACACTGGAATGCCTATTTCAGATTTTTGGATGATATCTGCATTTTTTGGACTGGCCCCACGGAAGCCATTGATTCCTTTATGGAATACTTAGCTAATACTACATCATTCTTAACATTTACCCATCACATACAGGAGCATAGAGTTGAATACCTTGATGTTTCCCTTGACATAGAAACAGGTATATTCAGATCTAAAATTTACAGAAAACCAACTTTCTCTAATAGTTATATACATTTCCAAAGTAGTCATCCGTTGCACCAAAAGAAGGGAATTGTCAAGGGACAATTAGTTAGATTGTCCCGTATGACTTCGGATGACACAGATTATTCCCTAGAGTGTGGTAAACTTATTCAAATGTTTTTAGACAGAGATTACCCATGTGATTTGCTTTATCACATTAGAGATGAAGTTTCACAGTATAGAACTACTAAGTATAAACCCATCCTGAGTACTGGAAGCCATTATGAAAGTAATGACAATATGGCGGTTCCTATGGCCTTTAACAAGGCCTTTATTACTGAATACAGTGTAAATTCAGGACATCTTAGAAATATCATCAAGAATGAATGGGAAAACTTTAGGGAAATTACTGATTTGGAAAAACTCAAAAATAAGAATGTGGGTATAGTTTACAAACGGGGTCGAAATATGAAGAATTTGTTAGATTATCAGCCCCAGACACGTTATAAATCTAACAAAAGACCGGGCACATACAAGTGTGGTTCTTGCAACCAGTGTCAATATATTTTAAACAGTGACATATTTTTTCTATCAGCTAGAAATAAATACATTTGATCCACTAGATATTCTAATTGTAATGCACAGGGGGTTGTGTACCTGGCTGTCTGTTTGGTGTGCCCTGCATTCTATGTGGGCAAAACCGAACGCACACTCAAAAGGAGAATTTATGAACATACATATGAGATGCAAAAGGCTAACTCTAAAAATGCCCTCTTTAGACACCTTAATAGTTGCCCCAGTGCTAAGTTTCGGTTCTTGGTTTTAGAAACAATATTCAAGGAAAAGAGGGGTGGACCATGGGAAACCCGTCTGGAATATCAAGAAACCTATTGGCAAATTTTGCTTGAGTCCTACAGGGAACCAGGTCTCAACGACTACACCTCTATTATGCCTTTACTTAAGTTAAAGGCATGTAGTATTTAATATGTATGTATTTTCCAGAATATTGTATATAATATATTTTGTTATTATGAGGTTTATACAAACACATCAAATCAAAAAATTTTTTATTTTGAATACATGGCTTTCTACATTTTTTATGTATTTATATGCCTTATGTGTATTGTATGTATTTATTTAAATCTTACACTTTTATGAGTACCTTAGGGTTTTATGTCGTGTTTTTTAACTTGGAAATGCTATTATACATGTCCATTGAATGATTGATTCACTGATTGAATGATTAATTGATTTTTTCAGTATATAAGACCTGCATTACACTTGGTGCATTATCTGAAGAAGTCACAGTGTGGATGAAAACGTGTTTTATGTGGATTGTTCCTTCGTTAAATAAATTCTTTTGTACTGGTCCTGGCATTTCTGGATATTTATTGGAGTTCCTCTCTTCTGGCACTGGTTTTGTTTTTCTTGGTTGTTCTACTACCAGTGTTTTTGGCTTCTTGTTGTGCTTGCCTGTTTCTTTATGGAAGCCTCTATGGAAGGAGTCAGAGCTGCCGATATCCAGGATTCTTCCGTTCTGCTCGAACTAGGAGAAATGCGGAAGCTGACTGGTCAACTCAGTCAGCTGATCGATATACTTCTTCCCCTGGGTCAGGGGATTCAAAATGCCTTGGCAGGTTCTAATCATGTTTTTAGACCTATGGAACATGCATCCGACCCCTCTCACGGAGCCGGAAACCTTCCAGCTCATGGTACGCTACCTGCTGGTAATCTTGACACTGAAGTGCGCTCCACGGATTTTCGCAGAACGCCTCTAGTTCTGTGGTCGGATCAGCCTGGGTCCTCCTCTACACCGGAACTACTACCGGCTGTTTCTACGCCACCTTCCAGTTTTGATTCTTGGCTGAAAGCGGCACCATCTTTCAATTATGGCAATGAACAATTTCAGATTTCTGGCAACAATAGAACCTTTGGGGACAGTATGGCAGCGCTAGAAACGACACTATACAGGTACAAGGGCTTGATTTTGGACAATTTGTACCTTACTGAATGTATTTCAAAGCGCATTGTTCCCAAAGGTTTACGGGTATATAAATACCCTAATAATGTAGTAGCCGGATCTGAATTCCACTCCGACTTAATAAATGCTTTTGATAAATGTGGGCTGGAAATTGTCCAAGCCATTATACACGAAAATAACAGGAATATTGCTTTGTTAAACAATGATGTAGAGTCTATCAATCAGTGTATTGTCAATGAAGTTTAATTTAATGTTGGAGTAAACAAGCAGAAATATTATGATATAAGGAAAAAGGTTGATAATAGATGTCATGATATTTTAAACAGGAAATATAAGAAACTACACAGGGACATTAATGAATACCGAGAAGGCAGTCAGTATCCTATGCCACCGAACCACAATAGACAGCCTTTTCAGCATCCCTCAGTGGTTATTCATACAGAATTAGGCGGGGAACTAGATGAATCTATTGCGAACAGGGCCCAGAACAGTGAATTTGATGCCTTGCCTAGGAGATCAGAGAGAATACGTAACCAACGTAATTCTAACAATGAAGACCATTTTTCACCTGCTCGTTACCCTCATCGAGGGAAGGGGAGGGGGAGAGGGGGGGGTCTTTACAGGAACAACAATCAATATCAAACTCAGTTTTGGCAAGAAGAGATATAACTACCTCCCTTATACTGCACGATGAATATGGACAAGTATATTGTAGAGAAGGATATTCCATTTATAACTATAGTAATTTAGAGATCACGGATACTTATTATGATCTTTTTACCAAGGGGTTTAAGTATATTTCCCAGAGAAATAGCAATATTACTAAGGTTATAATGGATTTAAAGCTTTTCATTAGAAAATTAAATTTGGAACAACTGATGGGGACAGACAATTTTGAATCTTCTAATATTCCCAAGAGGCCTAGTACTTACAATCCACCGTTACATCCCCAGCTTAAAAATCTGGAGAATAGGCTGGAAATGAATATTAGAAATCACTTTAAAACAGGTGGATATCGAGCCAATTTGACAGCCCCTGAAAGCACATTGCTAAATGATTTGGCACACAATCCAAACATCAGAGTCATGGAACCAGACAAGGGGGGCGGCACTGTCATCATGGACAAAATTTTATATGATGGCAAAATGCTAGCCCTACTCACCAACGATTCCAGATACTCTACTGTTTCTCTTAATGAGATCAACATCGCCTATTTGAACATCGACTTAGTACTCAAGCGTTACTTGGATTCAGAAGTCATTGATTTGGGTATTTATACCTTTCTGAATAACTTACATCCTAGGGTACCATCCATTTTTGGGGTACCCAAGGTACATAAGAATATTCATGATCCCCCCCTCAGACCTATTGTTGCCTCACAGGGTTCTAAAATCTCACCCCTTTTCAAGTTTCTCGATTGGAGATTCAAGGAGCTTTGGCCCAGGGCCAGCCATTTACTCAAAGACTCCTGGCAATTTTTGAAAAATATTACTCCTGAATTGTTAGTTCCAAATCTTAAGTTTTTGACCATTGATGTAGTGGATTTATTTTCCGTTATTCCGCATGATATTGGTTTGACTTGGTTGGAGGAAGCCTTAACTACGAGCCCCAATATCGATGTTCATGATATTACTTTTACAGTGCATCTTATGGAGTTAGTTTTGAAAAACAATTTTATGTATTTTTCAGGAGAGTATTTTCAACAGATCACAGGAGTCGCTATGGGGGCCAATTGTGCCCCCACATATGCAGATATCATCCTTTCTGTATGGGAAAAGAAATTTGTTTTTAACAGTGTTTTTACTGAACACTGGAATGCCTATTTCAGATTTTTGGATGATATCTGCATTTTTTGGACTGGCCCCACGGAAGCCATTGATTCCTTTATGGAATACTTAGCTAATACTACATCATTCTTAACATTTACCCATCACATACAGGAGCATAGAGTTGAATACCTTGATGTTTCCCTTGACATAGAAACAGGTATATTCAGATCTAAAATTTACAGAAAACCAACTTTCTCTAATAGTTATATACATTTCCAAAGTAGTCATCCGTTGCACCAAAGAAGGGAATTGTCAAGGGACAATTAGTTAGATTGTCCCGTATGACTTCGGATGACACAGATTATTCCCTAGAGTGTGGTAAACTTATTCAAATGTTTTTAGACAGAGATTACCCATGTGATTTGCTTTATCACATTAGAGATGAAGTTTCACAGTATAGAACTACTAAGTATAAACCCATCCTGAGTACTGGAAGCCATTATGAAAGTAATGACAATATGGCGGTTCCTATGGCCTTTAACAAGGCCTTTATTACTGAATACAGTGTAAATTCAGGACATCTTAGAAATATCATCAAGAATGAATGGGAAAACTTTAGGGAAATTACTGATTTGGAAAAACTCAAAAATAAGAATGTGGGTATAGTTTACAAACGGGGTCGAAATATGAAGAATTTGTTAGATTATCAGCCCCAGACACGTTATAAATCTAACAAAAGACCGGGCACATACAAGTGTGGTTCTTGCAACCAGTGTCAATATATTTTAAACAGTGACGTATTTTTTCTATCAGCTAGAAATAAATACATTCGATCCACTAGATATTCTAATTGTAATGCACAGGGGGTTGTGTACCTGGCTGTCTGTTTGGTGTGCCCTGCATTCTATGTGGGCAAAACCGAACGCACACTCAAAAGGAGAATTTATGAACATACATATGAGATGCAAAAGGCTAACTCTAAAAATGCCCTCTTTAGACACCTTAATAGTTGCCCCAGTGCTAAGTTTCGGTTCTTGGTTTTAGAAACAATATTCAAGGAAAAGAGGTGGACCATGGGAAACCCGTCTGGAATATCAAGAAACCTATTGGCAAATTTTGCTTGAGTCCTACAGGGAACCAGGTCTCAACGACTACACCTCTATTATGCCTTTACTTAAGTTAAAGGCATGTAGTATTTAATATGTATGTATTTTCCAGAATATTGTATATAATATATTTTGTTATTATGAGGTTTATACAAACACATCAAATCAAAAAATTTTTTATTTTGAATACATGGCTTTCTACATTTTTTATGTATTTATATGCCTTATGTGTATTGTATGTATTTATTTAAATCTTACACTTTTATGAGTACCTTAGGGTTTTATGTCGTGTTTTTTAACTTGGAAATGCTATTATACATGTCCATTGAATGATTGATTCATTGATTGAATGATTAATTGATTTTTTCAGTATATAAGACCTGCATTACACTTGGTGCATTATCTGAAGAAGTCACAGTGTGGACGAAAACGTGTTTTATGTGGATTGTTCCTTCGTTAAATAAATTCTTTTGTACTGGTCCTGGCATTTCTGGATATTTATTGGAGTTCCTCTCTTCTGGCACTGGTTTTGTTTTTCTTTCATGTAGAACACAGCCAGAGATATTCTCAGGTCCCATAGAAGCTGTATTCTTGGCCTTGGACAGTGGTATCTTACCCTGTGGTGCAGTAATACTGGGTGCCTGGCAGTGTACTGGTATTGTGATTGGTCCTTTGGGGGGGAGTGATGGGTAATGTTTACACTCAAGATGCCAGCCATTATATTGGCAGTATTTGTTGGCTCAGTCTGGGAGGTTCCATTGTCTAGCAGCTCAGAACAAATCTTGCTATTTCCATGGAGATTCTTAACATAACTGTATGAGACATTGTGGTTGTCTTCACTATGTGCTCACATTCTGTTCTCACAGCTAACTTTGTAGTATTTGATGATGGATCTCAACCTTCAATTGAGGCTGATAAGGGTTGATTTCCAGTTTTGGGACTTCACGTTATTCCATATTGGTTCCCTCCTTCTGTTGTACAGTGTCTGTATGGCAGGGGACCACCAGATCAGCTTCCTTTTACTGGAGGAGAGGATCCTGGTTGCAGTGTGTATGGCAGTAGCCATGCATGTGTGTACATGTTCATAGTGCATTGTTATTTGATTCAGCTGTCATACACCTAGTCTCCATTTGCATGGCTGCTGTGAGGTTAGCCACCTCTGTTGTTATGAGGCCATATTCAGCATTGGAAAGGCTTTTCATGGTGGCTACCTGTGCAGGGGGGCATGGGAGGGCCATGGATTTCCAAAGGTGATTAATTTGTGTTCAGATATAACAAGGGGGAGTTGTCTATTGGTGTCGAGCAACAGTCACCCATGTTAGGAAGGACCAGGTTGATGCACTGGGCATGTGCGTTGGTAGATGAGTAGCTTTCTTAGTTAATGGTGGGGTAGTTGAAGTCAACTAGTATGTGAGTATTAGATTGGACAATATTATCCTCTAGGGTGTTTAGGGACATGGAGTGTGAGTGTTGGGACATGTTTGGGGACCTATAGCAGGCTACAACCTGACCCACTGTCCTACCCAATGTTAGCTATGCCTGCAGGTCTTTAATGAATATGGAAACACCACCACCTTTGGAGCTTCAGTCACAGTTCTGCAGCCAAGAGATGTGGAATGGGTAATAGGCTGGTAGTGCCGGGGTGCTTCCTGCTGCCTTTAACCAGGTTTCTGTTACAGCACAGATGTCATAGTTCCCTATTTTAAGGAATACGTCCAGTGAGTGCATTTTCAGATGTAGACATCTAGTGTGCAGCAACATGACCCACATATTGCATGTGTTTATAGTTGTCATATATTTCTATATATTTATGTATGCATATACATATATATATATATATATATATATATATATATATATATATATATATATATATATATATATATATATATATATATATATATTTATGTATGTATTCACCTTTATCTATCTATCTATCTATCTATCTATCTATCTATCTATCTATCTATCTATCTATATGTGTGTGTGTGTGTGTGCATCTATGCATATATGTGGATATACATGTGATGCATGTTTCTCTCTCACTATATATATATATATATATATATATATATATATATATATATATATATATATATATATATCTATTATGTATAGATTTGTCCAGATATATGCATCTCCATACATATATACATGTTGGCAAGGAGCTCCTCCATTGCTGTAAGTAGGGTGTCTCTGGCTGGCCCCCCACCAGTAGCAGAACAGTCCCTCACCACCATAGCAGCCGATTTCCTTGCATGACATATCAGGTCAGTTGCTCTGTGCCTGACCTGTTCATCCATGAAGTCATGGTTCCCCAAGGGGTGTCCTCTCTCTCTGATGTTGGCAACCCCGACTGAAGAGGATGTGGTAGTGTTCCAGGATGGCCTCAGTTATGGCTGCTGTCTCCTGGACATCATAGGCTGGAAGCCTCTGCATCACACCTGAAAGACATAAACAGGGAAAAACACATCACAGGACATCAGACATTGTCCATAGTTCTTTACAGAGACAGCACACTAGTAATGAGTATCAGTAGCCACGACATTACATCAAATAATACTCCAGTACCTAGCAGAATTTTATGGACATGCATAGCATTATGTGTAAGTAGGCAGTTTGCACCTGATTAATGGTGAGGGTAGGGGTGCATGTGGTGTGCATATCCTTCTAGACTGATGTTGAGCCAGAGGGTGATGTTTGTCTTAAACATGTCCGAAGCTGGTCATCTGTAGCTATGGTGTGTGTGTGTGTGTGTGTGTGTGTGTGTGTGTGTGTGTGTGTGTGTGTGTGTGTGTGTGTGTGTGTGTGTGTGTGTGTGTATGTGCTGTGGCTGACCTCCATTACAGGGTGGGTTAGATAGTTGCCTGTGAGACCACAGACATATGTGGGGATGGCCTTCAGATTGCCCTCAGTGGATGTGTCCTATTTGTACTCATACTCAGCATTACATTAATGCACCTGTGACCTACTATGCTCAATCAGACACAGGTTGGCATGCTGCCCAGATGGTGACTGCTCTTACACACATGGTGGTGGAATGAAGAAGTACAGGGGAGTATGCAGAGAAAGTTGTTGGCAAAGGAGAAGTGGGATTGACAGACAGATGTAGAGAGTAGACATGAGTATAAAGAGATGGGGTACATGACAAAGAGAGTGTTGGACATGGCTATGGATGTGGAGTCTGACATGCAGATGTGGAATCTGTGGTTGTATGTAATGTTGGACAGGACGGATGGTGTATAGGGCCTGTAGCTATTGGCTAGACAGAGGCACATAGCTAGGAAGGATGTTCAAAACAAAAGGGTGATATAGGAATATGGGTGAAACAAACAAGCTAGGAGTGTGTTTAGAAGATCACTTTAATGCCCTGTTCTATGAGCAAAATGGGGGAGGTTGGGAAGGTAGGCTGAGGTGGGTATGGTTAATCAGGAGGTGCAACAGATTATCAAGGAGAATGTAAGGATAGATATGAGGGGGGTTTAACAATGGAAAGGCTGTTATTCCAGGAAGCATGCCTGTGGATGTCTGGATGTGTTTCTGAGACCTGGCAGTGGTATTTTTAACTGGATTGTTTACTGCAATCTTGGAAAGTGAGATGATGTGAATATGTATGGGTACTGATATCTGAACAAGGGTGGTCTGCAGAGCTGTAGTAACAAGTGAGAGATAACACTGATCAGTCACAGGATGAGGTAATGGTAAAGGGTGGTGGCAGCTAGGTGAGAACATGGTGATGATTGATGATCTGCAGTATGGTTTCATGCCAGGTAAGAGCATTACAGATGCAAATGTTGATCCACAAGTGTTGATGGAGCTCTGCACTGGGGCTGAGATGCAGCTGCATTGTATCTATGTAGACCTACAGAGAGCATATGACATGCTGCCTGGAGAGTAGTTGTGGTATTGTATGTGGAGGTCAGGGGTGCCAGAGGAATCTGCAGACACCACAGGATATGTAGCAGGCTAGTGTGACAGAAGTGATTTCTGGTTTTGACATGGCAGGTAGATTTAAGGTGGAGGTGAGAGTACATCAGGGGTCAGCTGTGTGTCCTTTCACATTTGCAGTGGTGAGGGACAGGTTGACAGACATGATCAGACTGGGGCCCCTGTTGACTGTGCAGTTTGCAGATGACATTGTGGTCTGTAGTGAGATTAGGCGACAGCTTGCGGAGACCCTGGGGAGGTGGGGTTATGTTGTAGAGCATGGAGGAATGATGGTCAGCAGGACTAAGTAAGAATACATGTGTGTGAATGGGGTGGGGGATAGAGGAATGGTGGCAATGCAGGGCATACAGATTGGAAGGTGGATAGGTCTAACTACTTGGGATCACCAGTTGAGAGTCATGGGCAGTGTGGGAGAGAGGTGTACGAGGGAGTACAGGCAGGTTGTGTGTGGTGGAGAGGGGAGTCAGGAGTTATTTGTGACAGAAAAGTACCATTAAGAGTGAGATGTAAAGTCTACAGGAGAGTAGTGTGACTGGGTACATTATATTGGTTGCAGACAGTGAGATTGTACAGACAAGCAGGATTCAGGGCTGGACACTAGAGAGTGGGGGATGTTCACATTTGCACTGTGTGTGACAGGGGGGATAGGATTAGACCTACACCAGCTACTTTCTCAGTTTATAACAGCAATATCTCCATCCTGGACCTGTGTTTAGGCCTCTGTCCACGAGTATGTCTAACTTTTCAGGATTGTGTAGCAGTGTATTGTGAATATGTTACTTATGGGGGGGGGGGGGGGGTAGATGTAATGTTATGTTTCCTTTTCTATCTGCCTTTGCAGGCAGATCCAGTTTCTGATGCTCTATCAAGTGTTACATTTTTGCAGGGTAAGACTATGACATGCCCCATAACAGAGTCAGGCATCATACTACACTGTGTATTGGGCCATTATATGTAGGGGTAGTGAGTGAGTATCAAACATGCTTACAGTTTGGTTCACACACTCCTTATACTGTATGCACTTTCACACTGGTGTCTGTTTCTCAGTGCTGTTACATCCCTGGATTGTCTGGTATATTTGCAATTACATGTGTATTCCCCCATAGCAAGATTACTTTTTTGTTGTGTCAGTCTGCCTGTAGTTTGAATAATGCTTGGTAACATGGCTAGCAGCTCACTGTATTTTCCCTAATGTGATGTTATGTCCAATTATTAGGTGGATGTGTAGTGTAGTCTGGCCAACATAAGTGTTGTATATGTCTGACACATCAGTGGGGGAATGTATAGATTTACATGGCTAACTCCTGGGAAGTCAATGGGTTTTGGACTTGTGTTATTCCACTCAATAGATGTTGGAACAGACAGAAGGGTGTTACTGTATCACATGCATCAGCTCATCTGCACCAGCATGTAAGATATGTCCACATTTTCATGCCCCCCCTTGCCAAGCTTGGTTATGCTTTCTTGCACTAAGTTATTCTGAGCATACCTGTCACCGGCCAGATTGTTCCAGACTGTCAACGTTTATTGCCCATATTTCTGGTCTGTTGAACAGTATCATTTTATTCCTTCCTGTGGTTAATAGCTGTCATCATGTGGAGATGTCTGTCAGTATATGATGACATACATTACAGTTTCATGACTGACATCCTTCTGAACATGTATGCTGACACAGACCCTGTTCCTGTAGTGACATTCTACATTTATACCTACAGGATATATATTGTGTCCCTAGTATTGGTTCACTGCCCCCTATTCTGCAGCCTTTGTCCAGATCTCTTGCACTTAGGGGTGGGGAGGTATGGTGCTGGGTATAACTGCAGTACATGTTATGCACAGATTATATATATATATATATATATATATATATATATATATATATATATATATATAGTTATATTTCGTGTGTGTGTGTGTGTTTTTATATATATATATATATATATATATATATATATATATATATATATGTGTGTGTGTGTGTGTGTGTATGTGTGTGTGTGTGTGTGTGTGTGTGTGTGTGTGTGTGTGTGTGTGTGTGTGTGTGTGTGTGTGTGTATATAAATGCATATATATATATGTGTGTATGTCTGTATATATATATATATATATATATATATATATATATATATATATATATATATATATATATATCTGTATATGTAGATTTATGTGTGTGTATATATATATATATATATATATATATATATATATATATATATATATGTGTGTGTGTGTGTGTGTGTATTTGTACCTATATATATATATATATATATATATATATATATATATATATATGTGTATGTATATATTATGTTAATTTATATTTATCCTTACATAGCTATTTATATATATATATATATATATATATATATATATATATATATATATATATATATATATATATATTACATATGCGTATTGATATATCAGTATATTTCTTGTTTGATATCTACACATTATATTATTTTATTATATATATGTACATATTCTTTGTTGGAGTGTATTTAACAGTGAATAAAAAGTTGAGAGTAATTCTGTTACAAATATGAAAAATAAATAAGGTATAAAATAAAGCTTGCTTAAATGTAGAAATAGAGTTTAGCAATATGTGATTAGCATCCATACTAAATGACTGTGGCTTGGAAAATAAGGAATTTGCTTAATGGACATGTTTTTCTACAGAATCAGTATGCATTTCACACTGTCAGCAAGAAAGTTGACCTCTTACAGACTAAGCAAAAATGTAAAAAACAAGATGTATGCATTTCACATTGTCGGTAAGAAAGCTAACCTGCTTCCTTAAAGAATGGACAACAGTGAAACAATTTGTATGTGTTTCTATCATATGACACTGTTAAGCAAAGAAGTTTGAATGGATATCAGCATTGTTTCTCTACAGGGTGAAAACATATTTTTCTGCAAACACCAGCAAACAGATGTTTTCATACAAAGACCAAAATAGAATACCAAGGAGAAAAACAGGATGTAAAAACACTATAAAGAGACTATAGCAAATGAAATTGTTAGGAGAGGTATTTTGTACAGGAAAGTTGTTTATTCTGAATGAGAAGTAAAAAGTGGTACAGTGTAACTAAAGCTGCAACAGTAGTATGTGTGGTTGGTTATAAAACGTTATTTATTAATTAATTACTGCTTTTAAAGTGACAGAGTTTGGTGTTGCATCAGTCTATATTCTGCAAGTTTCTGTTGGAAACAGACTGTGAATGCAGTTATATCTAGACTTTGATCTCAGCAGAATCCAGACAATAAGACTTTAGTGTCTTAAGAAGACTTCAGCTCCACCACAGTGAGCAGCACCTCAATGATTAATTTTTCATTCTATATGTGTAATTTCGTATGTACAGCTACATATATCTGATGTATACACTTTTCATATGCATCTATCACCATACACATCTATATTTGTATATTTATATAGTATAAACATGCTGATTCCACAGTATTCTATAACTGTATTGAATGATTCAAAAGTACAGCTCTGATGGAGTAGTGGTACACTGCTCTGACTATGGTGTACAGGGTCCTGGGTTAAAGCCTGGGCAGGGCTGATTATTTTGTTGCTAGGCAGAACAAGGGCTGTTGGATACAGAATGATTAAGGCACTTTTAAGCAGTTCTAAGTGGGTTTGCGAGGAGGTAAGCAATGCTAACTTCCGGTTAAATATGCTTACAGACAGTTAGCCTTAAAAGTTCTTAATCTGTGTAGGCATCACTTAGCACCACACAAACAGGCTTAATCCTGCTTACTACTGCTTAAAAGTGCTTACTCCTGCTTACCCCTGTGCTAATTTCTTTAAAAGAAAAGAAAAAGGGGGTGATAGGAAGGTGGTGAAAAAGGGGGCACAAATAGGGAAACACAATAGGCAAAGTAGCTACGGATGTGCAGGATGGGTGTAGGGAAGGTCTCTACAGCAATAGCTGTGCATATATACTGAATTTGGAGGTAGATTTGGACACTCAAACCCCTAAGAGAGGGGTGAGGACATGTGTTGTGAAACCAATTAGACCAGATTACGTGTCCAGTGAACACGTGTGCAAAATGGACAGCTATGTATGGGGCAAAATTTTTTGGGGGGAACAGATTGCCCTTTTTTAATGTGAGAGTGGGATGTTGGGGAAGGATAGTAGATATATTTGGGGAGATAAGTTAGGTAGGAAGACAGACAATACAGACAAGACAGCATACAGGGGTAGTATATGACACATGTGGGGGGTAAACACCTTCGACGGGGAGGGTTGTTTGGAAATCAGAAGCTCATGAGGCCCCAAATGGAAACAGTGGGACTGAGGACCCCACCCAGGGGCAGTCACCAGCCACCTTCATGGCCCTGAAGGTGGCTGTGCTGGGGGCTGAGCAGTAGGGGCAGGCTGACCCTCTAATTGCACCACTTGGCCTTCAAGCTGGCATAGCAGATCTCCAAACTCCTTTCAGAGATCACTACACACCAAACCCCAGACCTGGCTTTGGGTGACAGGATCCTGTCCACACCCACTCCCAAGGGAGAAGACCCCCATCCCCTGAGGCGGTTCCACCTAAAGGTGGTACAGGGCTAGCAGATGAGTAGGTCCTGGGGTGGGTCCCAGACATGCTGGGGCCTGGTGCAATGGCCAGATGAGGTGGGAGAGGTGGGTCCACTGGGACCGGCCTTCCCAAATGTGCTATGGTGTTACAGCTTTAGAACATATGTGGGTTAGTAATAGTCAACAAAATCTAGGATTACTTATAACATCATGCATAGATATTCCCATTAATCCAAAACATCAGATTTGGAACAGTTGCATAGCAAACAGAACACATGCATATATGGAACCACAGTGGCCATTACAATGGCATGCAGGTTACATTGATAGCAACAGGCCACCAATGATAGAATTTCAACATGGAACATTAACACATTTCAATATTTGTCGAACAATAGGACGTATGTCCCAACAGTAGTTTTGATGTAAACATACCCATTGATTTGTGTGTTTAGATTACTGTTGCAGATATGGTGGGTGGGGGGGAGAGAGAGATGTCAATTAACAACTTGTATATCCTTGCAGTACTCACAACTTTAATGATCGTTGCTCAAATCATTGCTCTACATGTATTATTACAATACCCTATGGCCTTGGCTTGGGCAGTGGTATGTTTGTACACAAGTGTATACTTCAACTGTCTTATAGCAAAATTCTACTTCTCTTACCTGGTAGACCTGTGGAGGGAATGTTTGTTACCACTACCTGACTGTTTCTACACATATTCCTAGATTTCTAGTTAAAATTATGCACATACCTCTCAATCTCTTCATGCACAACATGTAGACAAAGATTGACAACATGGGGATACAGATAGGGACATATTTTGAATATTTCTCTTATAAACTTTTAGACAGTTGCTAGAGTAACAGGATTTCTTTTAATATATATTTTCTGAAGGATTTGAAGTCTGACACTCAAATGTATGTCATTATTTGGTGACTACAATCCTGAGATCATCCCAGTGATTTGCCAGGAAAAAAGAGAAATAGGCCAAAAATATGAGTCAAATATCTGGACATTCTGGGAAAAGCTGTACAGTTGAGAGGTATGATTAAGCATACAGCATACTACCACTCACAGGATTCGAACCATGGCTGTGTCTGCTAAAAACACAACAATTTCTGTTTCATCAGAGTGAGCTATTTAGAAACCACTGCCTGTTCCTTCAGTGTTTTCTAAGTCTCTCTTGGTTATACAATCTGACCTTGTAATTACAACAGTCTTATACAGACATTCCTAGACATAGTTTTATGTAGCACAGTGTGAGAAACAGTGGTTGACACAACAGTACTATTCTGATATCAGATCTTAGTGAATGCTACATGTCAGGCCATACAATACCAGAGTAAACACAACCAGTCCAGGATTTAAAACTGTATTGCCAGGCAGTTACAATTTTCTTACCTGAAAGACCTGTGGGGGAATGTTTGTTAACACTACCTGACTGTTTCTACACATATTCTCAGATTCTTAGTTACAATTATACACATACTTCTCAATCTCTTAATGCACAAACTCTGGACTAAGCTTGACAACATGGGGGTACAAATAGGGACATATTTTGGTTATTGCTCTTATACACTTTTAGACAGTTGCTAGAGTAACCTGATTTGTTTTAATATACATTTTCTGAAGGATTAGAAATCTGAAACTCAAATGTATGTCATTATTTAGTGACTACAGTTCTGAAATCATCCCAGTGATTTGCAAGGGAGAAAGAGGAACATGCCAAAAATATAAGCCAATTATCTGGACATCCTGGGAAAATACAGTTGAGAGGTATGATTATGCATACAACTTACTACCACTCCCAGGATGTGAACCATGCTGTGTGGGCTAAAAATACAACAATTTGTGTTTTATCAAAATGAGCTATTTATAAACTGCTGTATGTTACTTCAGTGTTTTCTGTCTAAGTCTCCCTTGGTTGTACAGTCTGACCTTGTACTTGCAACAGTTTTATACAGATATTCCTAGACATATTTTTATGTAGCACAGTGTGGGTAACAGTGGTTAACACAACATTACTATTGAGAGAATGGAACACTAAATGCCATACAATATCAGAGTAAATACAACCAGTCCAGGATTTAGAACTTTATTGCCAGGCAGTTGTGGTTTTATTTAAATATCACCTATATGGCACTATTACTGTCATATTATCTGGTTTATTCAGTACAACCCATACACAGTTTTTATACTATCAGGTGACTTTCTACTACTTTATATTTATTTGGTATGATTCATACAAGCAGGATTGTTACTCACCAGCCTCGCAAAGCAGCCTTTGCAACCTACTGGCATGGTCTTCCTGATTCACAGCCCACTCAGCTGCAGCTGTAAAGGGAAAAGAGAAATATTTAGGCATACCTATCCATCACATACACAGACTGGAGTTTGGTGAACATTTATTGATATGAATACTTACACACTGCTGGGACATCACCCCTCTGCCTTGCTTCTTGGACCCACTCATCCAAGAGCTCCCTCTTCCTCCACTTCAAGTCAGCATACTGGTGCTGGACCTGCTCACCAGTCCAAGGGATACCAGTGGCACTGGTGAGATCACGGGTGAGATGGTCCCAGGCTTCCATTTTATATTGGGAGCCCTGGTATTGGCCCTGCAGCAGTCTCTCATCATGATTTTTTACCAGGAGTCCTACCATGACCTTGGACTCCTGTATGCCCCAGTGTTGCGCCCAGAAGCGCATGCCCTCACCAACACCTGCCATACTACCTACAGTGGGAAGCTGCAACCAGTTATGAGCTGTATTCCTGCCTGCGGGGTCTGCATATAGCTAATTTCCCACCCTTTGCCATGATTGGACGGTTTTGAATATGCTGAGCTAAGCTAAGCTATGGGCAAACCTGCTTGGCTAAGGTTGGTAGTGCTTAAACGGGCAGGTTCAGCACTGCTTACCAATTGGCAAATCTACTTACCTGGGCTACTCATTGCTTAGCAGTCATATTTACACAATGCTTACGCCTGGTAAGCAGAGCTGTGCACTGCTTAGCATTGCTTATTTTTTATTTTATAGACTATCTGCTGTATGGGATTGATTCATCATTCATTACATATTATAGATTTGTTCACTGTCCCTGACATCCCCCAATGTGCTTTCATTACATTTATTCATGTATGACTATACAGTATGGGGCACTTGTGTTTCTATGTAGGTTTCACAACTTTATTAAACTGACACCTCACATCTGGACCTACTACAGTACTTTTGTTAACAAATATTTGTTATTTATTTTATTTTATTTTACATTTGTTGTCTGGGATAGTCCGACTGGATGCATGTCCATTTTCAGCAAAGGCCCGGGGAGAAAATCTCCAAACATACATACATACTACGGGTTTTACAAAGTAACAGGGGAGAAAAGCTCCAATTGTGCAGATAAAAACATACATCCCAAGCAGCACATAAATAACAAGCAGATATTACAAGTAAGACTGGTGTGTCCCTCAAGTGGGATCCACAATATAACATTAAGTAGTAGAATATAAAAAATAATAAACAGGTGGATTACAGCAACACGTTATTACAAAGAAATGTATAGAACAAGATTGCCATTTCAAGCATTTGAGCAAGAAGCTAGTACATTGCTGCTGAGTTAGGGAGTTGTTATGGGTATTCATCGGGGTTGGTACATGGACAGAGCCAGTGCCTTTTATAATACTGTTTGAGGCATTTTTTAAAGAGGCGTAGAGAGGGTTCAAGGGTAATGTCTGCTGGAAGTAAGTTCCAAGCTTTCCCAACAGAGTTGGCAAATAGGGAGTCACCAACTGAGTTATTAGCTTTCAGTGTTTGGACTAACAGCTTGTTGGATGAGCATAATGGTCTGGAGTTACTATATGGTTTTATGATAGTTTTAAGGGTGGGAGTGTTTTTGGGTTGGTTGAGAATATTATGTGCTACTATTAGCTGATTGGACTGTATTAAGCTTGGCAGTTCTAGCCACCCTAGGAGATTGAGGTTGTGGCAGTGATGTTTTCTATATGTTGATCCAATGGCGAATCTGGCAATATGGTGGTAACAGTGAGAGAGTTTGGTAAACTCTGATTTGTTTAGGCTACAAAGTATAAGAGAAGCATATAGAAGGATAGAGAGAAGATGAGAGCGGGTGATAGTGATTCTAGCTAAAGGGGTTAGAAAAGGTTTATTTTTGTATAGTGCACTAAGCTTTTTGTTGATGGTTTTGATAGTCTTGTTGATGTGCAGGTCAAATTTAAGATTATTATCTACTACCCCTAAGAGCTTGGATTGGATATCTGATGAAATAGAGGTACCATTGTTTGATGTTATAGTAAGGGAAATTGGGGTGGACCTACAAGTGGGGGTTAAGAGTAACAGTTTGATCTCAGGGGAAAAAAAATGCTGTTCTCAGTCCGGGGTTTTCAGCTTTTGTGGTTTTGGGTTCGATGTTATAGCATTCGAAGTTTTGACACTTCGATGTTATAAGATAGACCTTTTTTTCTTGTCTTTTTGAATGGATTTTTTTGTGTCATTCCTAAGTTGACGGTATTTTAGTTGGTCGGGAGGGGCTTTAGCTGCTCACCAGATAGCCCAGGCCTTATTTCTGAGTTTGATTTTTAGTTTGGTTTCCTTAGTGAGCCATGGTGCTGCATTTGTTTTGGTCTTAATATTACGAGATGGGGCATGGGAGTCCAAGATGTTTAGGAACTAAGTATTAAAATATGCCACTGCTTCTTCCAGTGGTATACTGTTTAGGATTGACCAGTTGACTGAGTTAAGTTCATTTTGGAAATTTACAGGATTGAAGTTTTTGGCATTTCTGACTGTTCTATAGGTGGGCTGATGGGAGTTCTCACCCTTATCCTTAATAATGTAAGTTAGAGAGTGATCACTAAGGTCATCGGGGGGGGGGTCCAGATTTATACAAGTGGTGATGACTATTGATAAGAATCCAATCAATAATACTTTCTCTATTGTTGGGTTTGCTGATCCTAGTAGGAGTGGTTATAATTTGACAGAACCCAAAGAGATTTATGTGGGTGACAGGGGATTCAGCTGCACAAGTGGACTAGTCAATGTTGAAGTCATCAAGCACAATGGTTTCTTGGGGGTGGTTAGTGGATAACCATTGGAGGATATCTTCTAGGGTGGCTATATTGTTCCCTGGGGAAATGTAGATACAGACAATATTCATGCATTTGTTATGATTAATTCAAAGCTTAGTTATAAGGATTTTAGCATTATTAAATGGGGGTGGCTATATGGAATCTCTGCTAACACTTAGTGTGTTTTTGTAGAGAACTGCTACTCCCTCTCCCATTTTAGTAGTGTGGTCTAATCTTTGAATATTATACCCTGGTGGTAATATCTCATCATCAGCAGTAGCAGGTTTTCACCAGGTTTCTGTGAGACACATTATATCTGGAAAATGGGCTGCTAATAGGGGGTGTAGGTCATGTATTTTGTTGTTTATGCTTCTAATGTTTAGCTAAAAGGTGAGAAGAGAGTTAGTGGTTCTATTAAGTGGTGGATTAATGGTGGGAGTATCGTTGTAGGAGTTAGTGGCACTGTAGCTAATTATAAAAAATAAATGTTTATGTAATGCTTTCACATGTAAAATGCAAATTGGTACAGTGGGAATCAAACAAGAAATAGCTGCTTGCAAAGCTTATGCTCTAACCACTATACTATTGCAGTACTGTTTATGTTGGATGTCTCTTGTGATTTAACTTTTTGTGCTGTTTAAGCTGGACTAAGCATAGGTAAACAACAGGCACACCTACACAGCTATGCTTAAACTTTGCTGCACGTAGAAAAAAAAAATATTTGCTGGGTTTTATTATTTGTACCCTTCAGAATATCCCTGCTAATGCTGAACCTGTTATTCTATCAACTTTCTGCTTTGTGGGACGATTGTCCCTTATGGCTTTGTCCACATTCCTTACTCTGACGTTTTGGGAGGGGTGCCCTACGTGCTTATGCTACATCTGTTATTCTTTCAATTTTTTGGCTTGGTAGGGATGATTGTCCCTTATGGCTTTGACCAGATTTCTTACCCTGACAGCTTGGGGGTATTACGATCATTCTCACTTTTTTAAATTGCTGAATGGCAATTCTGGTGTGCAGGGGGCATGTGTATTGTGAGAGTGCTGATCTCAGACACACCCCCTGTACTCATACACAGAATCATGTCTGTTTAACAGCACGGCAGCGCGCCTTCATGAATATGCATGGTGCACTGCCGTGCTGTACGGGAACGGTCCCTTCCATGCAGGAATAAGCTATTCCTGCATGGAAGTTTGCTGAATCCTGGGGAGTAAGTTATGTACAAAGGTACTCAAATTTCTGATCATGGTGTCAGTTTAAAGGTGTGTATCATTAATGTGATATGAGATGAAAATGTTCTGTTTATCACATTGGAGTATAATAGATTTTTTTACCTAGTTTGAGATATTATTATTGCAGTAAATATTTGCGTAACTCAATCCTTGCTGGAGTGAGTATCAGTTAAAAATTGAATGATAACACCCATTTTGAAGTTATCAACTAATGTAAATAACTGTAGACCAGGATATTAGCTTAGACATAACAAAAATAAATGCTGAGGAGGTCTGGGGCCAGCAGAGAGTCCTGTGGGACTCCACTGTTAACATTCATATACCCAGAGAATGAAATGGCCACTTTTACTGTCCAATACACAATGTTTATTATAATAACTTTCTCCTTTTCGCTAAAGTACCTATTGTATATTGTACTTTCTTTGTTGTCTCCAAATATTTCTGTTAAATTCTATGTAAAACCGACATAGTACCTGTCAATGTTGTTTTTGTTTTATTGGAGCTTTTCTCCCCGGGCCTCCGCTGAAAATGTAACACCCAGACGGACTATTCAGGTCAACAAATGTAAAATAAAATAAATAATAAATAAATAATAAATATAAGATGGATTTATAGTTAGTTTAACCATTTTTTCAGTAATACATGGGAGAAGTATAAAATGCCTTGGCCAGGCCAGTGTATACTTTCTGTACAGCATGACCATTATCCACTGCTTCAGGGAGTTTTTCAAAGAAGTTAACAATAGGATCTCTATTTGATGAAGCTGAATTGATATGACACCATGGTTAAGAAATTTCTAGTATTAGAATATGTGACTCTGGAAATGATACATACCATAGCTTTACATATTGGTCTGCAGTTATTTGGGTCAGTGATAGGGCATCATTAATGTAATGGCATTAGCATAGTGTTTAACAGGCTTTGGAAATGCAACCCATCAATAGGCTCAAGTTAAAAAGATTAAGTAGGGGCTCAGATAGGTCACATTTGACACTAATAATTAATTAGCCCAGTATATTATCTTGGTCCGCTGATGTTGTTTTATTTGCTTTTGAAATGCAATGACAACTTGTTGTGCAGTGATTTTAAGGAATGCCAGGACTGAGAAAATGAGGGAAAAAGTCTAAATGTATGTGTTGTAAATTTAGCATTGAATTTGTAAGCTAGGATAGTAGTTATTTCTAAGGGCTCCCAACAGATAATATTGTTGTAGACAAGTTCCAAGCATTGCTGGGTCTTAGTTCTTAACTTACTGATACAATTAAACCAGAATTACTAGTTATTTGCTCTAGAAGTGGCTATTTTAAGTTCATATTCAGTTTTAAACTTCCGATGCCAACCTTAAGCTCTTTGCTAGTCTGCTTCAGAGTTCTCTTTAGTAGTTTATCTTACTGTAAAACTTATTAAATGATTATCCCACCATAAGGGCTAATTTTTAAATTTCTCAATGTACGTGGAGCAGATAGGAAGTGACTTAGTGATACAGCTACTTAATCAGAAGTGAAAAACAGATGCAAAGGAGACCAATATAGTAATGTGACCTGTTAATAGGGGTTATAGCTACATTCTCTTAGATCCTTAAGGGATTTTTGTTTATTAGCCTTAGTAAAGTTAATAAATACAAAGGTAGTTAGAGAACAAGTGTCACCACTTTTAAAAGAGAAGGTCGTGTCTTTATTGTCTGTTTTAAATGTAGAAAATGAGACACAGGGGGAAGTAAATGAAAGGCTGAGCTTGCAAGGATATGGTCAAGGACATTGGGACCCTAGTAGGAAGATTTAACAACTGTTCAAGGGAATTAGCATAAATAAAATGAATGGAAACATTTGGCATGCTTGCCAATGGATGTGTAGGTAATTTAGTTAAACGACAGACAAAATATTTTAAAATAAAAGTGTTTTTATTAATCTGGATTTTGACTAAGGCATTAAGATGGTCATCTTGGTCAGAAGAAGAAGAAGATATGAAAGCTGATCATTAACTATCACTGAAGTCATGATAGCTAAACTTACTCAGGGTGACATGTATTTTTAACAGGTCACATTTAGGGTCATGAGGAATCTGTTCAGAGATAATCATGTCTTTTATAGATACTAATACTTTCCCATGGTTGCTAATGGATATGAATGCATGATTGCCATTAAACCCAGGAGTGAAAGAATTTCTTTCTCTGCACTGAAATCACCACTCAAAAATTATTTGTATATAGATGTATTTTAGTTGCAGGACAGGCAAGATTAAATTAAGATTCTTGGCATTGACCAGGGCTGACTTAAGATATTCTCAATTAAAATTTGATAAACTGGAATGCCTATGAGCTGGATTGAAGCTGAAAGTGCATATGCAGTATGGGCAGCAATGATTTTGGCCAGAATGCCAAATACTTGGTAAGAGAGGTAGATAAAATCCCTTGGAAAGAAGGAAGGCTTATAAGCTATCTCATGCTATGCTGAGATATCTTGGGTCCTACTAGAATGACACCAGCTAAACAACTAATTATTAAAAGTTTTCTTGTATTTGAATACTGACATTGTTCTGGATGATATCAAAATTGTATGCTCATCAGGGTAGAATACATAGACATCCGCTAGACTGAAGCATCACCTGATCATAATCATAATTCTCGGGATGGTGGGATCTCAGAGACCTCATTAAGTCCCAGATCCTGGCATTAAGAAAACTGCCACTTGTTTTTTTCCCCAGGCTGGTGAGGATGATGTTGGAATGCTTGATGATAAGAGTCACCTATTGCCAAAACATTACCATGGGTAAATGTAGACTTAAGAGGGTTAAGGGTGTAGATTCAGCACCCTTGTGACTTTTGGAGGAATGTGTAATGGTTGTTGAAGTGCATGGTTTAACGACAGGAATTATAGTGTGACCTAATGGCTGAGGCTTCATAGTCCTAAGAGGCTTAGGGAGTGTTCTCTTCACCTTCTCAGCATAAACTAGTGTAGTGGTGATACTTGCTACTATGGTTATGCAACAGGGATACTTACCAGACACAGAGTGGAGAGAGATTAGTCTCCAAATTCAGTAAATTCGTATACCTTTCCTCTCATGGACTGATTCATTAGTGAGCAACAATAAGAAGAGTTTTTTATAAGTGTGAAGCACTACCTTAATACCAAGTGCAGTCAGGCTGGTTACAAAGGAGGTAAAACATCTAACCGAAATTCTATTTTTCCCAGTAATGTAAAACAGGTATAGTGGTGTAATGAATTAAAAGTGTTAAACTTCAGTTTACAATTTGAAAAGATTAAATTAAATTTAAAAAAGGTTACAAAAGTTAAAATCCAACAAGTCATTGTATACGGAAGTAAAAGGTTAAATTCAACAACCTGGCTGGGATAAAATAAAGTCTAATAAATAGATTGTCTCACAGGGGATATTTCAGGAACTAGCTGTGATCAACAATTAAATTGATTTTAAATTGTAACTTCCAGTCAAATCTGCAGTGCCAAATGTAGTATTAACAATCAATAAACCAAATAAAGTGGTACAACTCACTGGATAAATGCCCTATAGCACATAGAAACTCCCACAAGTCAACAAATAAAAATGAGGTGCATAGGATGAAATAAAGCAGATAAACCATATGGAAGTTTTATTATTTGGTAAGCATTTTTGCACCCATTCAAAGGTGTTTCATCAGACCATTAAAATTCACACTGAAAGCCATTTTTGAAATGTGCTTATAAATAACTCTTTTTGCCATCCAATGACTAATGAATGGTTTAACTTTAATGTTTCTGCTATCTGTGATACTTCTTATGTAGTTTATCTTGCACTTTGCAATCGCTGTCCATTATTTTATGTTGGAAAAACTATTCACCCCCTTAAGGTTTGTATAAGGGAACACTTAAATGCTGTTAGAAATAGGGATGAGAAAGAAGTGCTCTAGTAAAACATATTATTAAAAGTGGGTGTGACCATTCTTTTAGTTTTTCAGTAATTAGTACTTTTAAAAGAAGTCCGTGTTTGGGTGATCTTAATAATATAGTTGAGCAATGTGAAACTATGTGTGGATTATAAGACTCCATGCAGATAAGCCCCCAGGACTTAATGCAAGTATATTGTTAAAATGACATTTACAAGCACGACCAATTAGATAACGTAGTTTTTTTATATTTTATTTTTATATATTCCATGTTTGATCTTAGTATTTTTGTATTTCAATGTCCATATTTATGAATGTTTTTATTTATAGGTTTTTATATATAAAACAATTTGTTTAAGTTCTGTTTATGAAAGCTTTTCAGTGTTCAACATTATTGGTTGATGCTGATTATAATTGATTAATTTGATGATGTAATAGATATGTACTAGTATTTGATGGCTTTCAGTGTGAATTTTAATGGTCTGATGAAGCACCTTTGAATGGGTGCTAAAGCGCTTACCAAATAATACAACTTCCATATGGTTTATCTGCTTTGTTTCGTTCTATGCACCTTATTTTTATTTGTTTACTTGTAGTATTAATGATCAGAAATGAGCAATAGCATAATTCCAGAGAGTGATCAACAATGAACTGCAGTGCAAACAACTGTACAGTATGACTTATAAGAATAATCTCTTCATTCCAATAATGTGAGACAATAATAGTGCAATCAGCAGCAGTGCAATATTAAGATATCTGAAAGTGATCACCAGTGAATAATAGTGAAAACAATAGTGTAGTTATTAGGATAACAGAAAATATTAACTATATTTATCAGTAAAGTAGTATTCATATCTCAAGTGCAAATTAAACTTGCTGTTATTAATATCAGACTTTATAATTTAACCAGTGAAGACAAGCAGTGCAAATAACAACTGTGCAGCGGTGCAATATAGGAGAATAACAAATACAACTCAAAGAGCAAGCAGCAGTGCACAACAAGGTAGACAATAAAAGTACAGAATTTGGATTGTTGAGAATGCCAACCTTGACCAAACATTCAGTCAACAGTAAAGCAGTATTTTGATGGCACAAAGGATTATTATTGGATCTATAAACCTAACCAACATATTATACATTTGAGACATGAATGCCAGGAAATTAATCTTGGCATCCATGTCAAGAAAACATGGATCTTGGAGGTTCAGCAGAGTACTTCAGTGTGAATTAGATTCATTAAACCTATTGCTAGATTGAAACACATCATGAATTTATAGTCTGAGGAGAATTTACCAGATGTAGTGTTTTTATGTTACAGATGAAGTTGATTAAGCTTTATGGATAAAGTTAGAGAGAGACATTAAGAAAGCATGCAAAAATACAGTGTGTATCTTAATTTGTAACTTGAATTATAAATTTAAAACTATGAGTGTTAAATTGCTTAACAAAGAAAGTCAAAAATGAAGATCTGAATCCTGAAACAAAAATATACAAATGTGATGTATCATTTTTATGAGAGGTTCAAATACTGTAAAATACATGGTGTAACAGACACGGCTGACTTGATAAACTTGAAATGATTCAATGTTTCTTTTTTTAATAACATTTTGCATTAAGGTAAGTGAACAACAAATACATTACAACCTTTGAAAGCAAACTATTAATGTACAAAGATAAGAAAAAATAACTTTGCAAGTCAGAGCATAACACAACTAGAAATAATCCTAAACATGAAAGGTTATCCTTCTACCAACTATACATACAGATAAAAATAAAAGTACATCATTTACAAAACTGCAATCCCATGGAATCCAATTGAAAGGTATTTTACACCAGTTTACCATAACTGTTGATTCGCTATCAAGTAGAATCTCTTTACCCTACCCCAAAGTCACTGAGAGGTTTGGGAAAGCTCTCTAAAACCATTAGAAAGTTATTCTCCATGGGGTCTCCAGACTCCTTCGTCATATGAACTTTTGTTTCACTGACTGTTGCAACAGTTGCCGCCCTTAGCCTTTGGTACCTGTTAAGTGAATACAGAGACCTTATACCTAGCCTTGCATTGAAGGCCTCCCCCTTTAATAGATATATCGTTCCTTAGTGCCAGTGGTTACTTCCATAACAAGTGCCAGCCATATTTTGGATCCCTTGCTACTGACTCAGTTATTCAGATACTAAACAGGACATATTCTGACTTCATGCTCCAAGCTCTGTAAGAATATGAGATCATTTCTTCCAGAGGTGGGAGGTATATTAATTCTATATAGAAGCATCATCTAGGTAACCCCAGGGCACGTGTTTGTTTCTAGGGAGTGTGGAGTTACTTCCATGTTATCTGACCCACCTCAGTACCTTCCTTGACTTGATTGTCTATAACATATAATGTCATGTTTGATGACATGACTGCAAAGTTAATTCTTGACCTTTGTCCCACAGTGCTTTGGTGGAAAATGCACTGATTGGCATCCTTTATTATGTACATGGTGCTTGTTGTGGAGAATATACATAATTCATCAAACAATTCATCACTCACTTTTATGTTAAGCAAGCCATTCCTCGAAATTCATCTTTCCAGGCATTGCTCCATTCTTCACATTAGCAATGAAGGCTTCATCATTCAACAGGAAATGAATGCAGTCATTGTAATTAGTGGTCTCTTTCCTTCTCTGGAAGTGAACCTTGGAAGAGGTGACAACAGAGTGTGAAAATATCCACAACCTCCTGGTTTCATTTTATACAGCTGGATTTCACACTTCTAGATTCAATGTTCTTTGTACATATGTAGCTAATAGCTGCTTGGAGCATTAATGCTTCCTAGAGATCATGGATGTGACCTTCAGTAATGCAACACCTACTGATTATGTATCTCAGCCTGCAGCTATTGAAAATTGGTGCTATGTCCCTTGAAAAGTAGATGCCTCCAGTCAAAAATCTGGGTATGGAAGTAGTTTAAAATCTGAATATCAACTAGTACATCCCACTTCCAGTAGGAATGTGGGATACTACTCAGAAATACATTTTTTAAAAACAGTGTGTGACAAAAATGATGGTAAAATATAAGCACATTATCAAAGAGAGCGTAAAAATCTTTAGACTTTAATGAACTGCATTCCAAAATTCTACCACAGAATGTCACTTATTTTTGCTTCTGAAAAGGGATATATAAGATATGTGCCCTCTTTCTTTTAATTATTGGTACTACTAGTATGCTGGTCATATGATGTGATTTTCTGTGAACTAAACAGCTTCAAAATCATATGTGATGAGAGAAGATACGATACAGGAAATTATTTGAAAGGGTAAATTAATTCTGGAAATAGGGGCATCCTCCAAAATAGATGCATCATATGCAGGAGGTAAATCATGCTTGAATGATGGGACATTCCCCCAAAACAGACACTTCAGAGGTGTGCTAGTGGTTCTATAGTTTAGCTGGAGGCTTCATTGCTAATGTTCAAACCAAGCCATGGTGCAATACAATTGTGTTTGGGCTAGGACAACGAAAATACCAAGCAGAAAATAAAAGTAATGAAGGCTGTCCAGTAAAAGATATTAATGTACAGCTGCACTATATTTCAAAAGTAAAAAACAAAAACAAACAAAAAAAATCCACTAAGCTCATTTGATAACCAAGCATGAAAGAAAGGAAGATAAAAGTGTTGGGGTGTCTTTGTCTAGCTGATAATTGCTCAAGTGCAAGCCATCACCCTCCAGAAATTGGCAAAGATATTTGCACAGTAATAACCACAGCCATAAGGAGCTTTAAGCAAAATGAAAGGGACATTAACTAGAGGGATAATTCCTTTCACAGTGAAAATATGGAGATAGATTTTTGCCACATTTTGTTTATACAAATTATTATTTATTTAATCATGAGGCAAAGATAAATGGGGTTCAGTGGCTAAAAAGGTAAATCTTAAAAACTGAGTTAAGAAAGTTTAGTTGTGTAAGCTGACCTTACCATAACAGTAGATGTTCGAATGATAACTGCTGCAGTGGCCTTAGCTTTATGGGCTATATCCCACCAAGGATATAACAACCAGCCATCTTCCAAAGCTTCAGGGCACCTTCCATGCACCCAAACTGTCAAGTAGCTTGGGATGAGCTGACTAAAAGACAAGTTTGGGCATATAGCCCTTCAGAGCTTTTTTTCCATAGAGAGAGGGAAGCTCAGCTCTGAAAGGGCAAATTTAGGAATAAGAAAAAATAAGTATCCACAACCTGGCATAAAAAAACACACCAAAACAAGATGGATGGAGGGAGGTAGCAGATACTGCAGCAATGATTATTTGAACATCTACTGTTATGGTTAAGTTCATCTTACACAACTGTACTATGCTCTTCATATTGATCACTGCTGTAGTAGCCTTAGCTATATGGGTATATTACCATAGCTAACTATATTTGGGAGGAGGAGGAGGAAGGAGAAGACTCCATTAGACCCTAGAGAATGGTCCTAGTCCTAGAGAGGGAATCAAGCTTAAAGTGCTTTGTAAATGTATGTACAGAGGACAAAGTAGCAGCTTCTAAAATACTTCTAGAATCCAACCCTTTCAAAAAGCCATAGATGAAGCCAAGGCCCTGTTAGAGTGGGCCTTGACCCTGCCTTGAATAGATTTGTCGGGTTCCTATTATATGATCGAAGATGCATTCTTTCGAATGCGTCTTGATCGAAGTTGAAAGCAGGAAACTGCAAAATACCGAAACGGCATATAATTGCTTGGCTGCCTCTGTTACTTTGCCATTTTTGTCACTGTAGTGCGATCTCAGAGTTGGTATATTTAAGTAGGGGGGGGGGTGTGTTCGACTTTATGTAATGTTTTAAAGTTTTTTTTCTTTTGTGGAACAGCAATTTTTTTTCCCTTGGAAAAAAAAAATGCTGTTCTAAGTGTTCGGGATTGTAAGCTTTCACTTACATGGGGTTGATAAATCAGCATTCGCTGATTTAATATAGACTCAATTTGTCATGGTGAGTATAACAAATTAACAAAAAATAATAGCCTTAGACAACCATTTGAGGATAGCTTGTTTTGTCACAGGCTGTCCGTTCTTCTTACCTTCATAAGAAATGAACAATTGATCTGAAGATATGAAAGATTTAGTTCTGTCAAGATAGCACCTGAGTTGTCTGTGGACATCCAAGGTATGGAGTATCCTTTATCCCTCATTTTTAGGTTCAGAAAGAAAATGGGGAGATGGTTACTTTGGCTTAAAGTTAGCTCAGATACCACTTAAGTCATAAAAGAAGGATTAGATCTCAAAAATAAAAAAAAAAAAACTATCCTCATGGACAGTGAGGTAGGGTTGACTCACCATCACCATCATAAGAGCTTGAAACTCAGATGCCTTTCTTGCAGAGGTCAGTCAAACCGTTTTACATATTGAGAACTTCAAGTCATCCAGATTAGCCTGTTCAAATGGAGCAAGTGTTAGCTTCTCTAGCAAAAATTAAGATCCCAAGCAGGTGCCACCGGCTTACTTGGAGGCCTGTTATGCAAAACCCCTTTCAAGAAAATGTTATCATAAGACAGCCTTGAAAGAGGAGGATCCATGGGCAGACATACTGAAATGGCTAATAATTGAACCTTGATGGAGGAGTAAGAAAGGCCCAAGGATAGTATCTCACACAGATATTGTAAAACCAGAAAAACACTAATCCTGAATGGGTGCTGCTTATGCTGTTGGCATCAACTAAAAAACATTTTCCATTTGCTAATATATGATTTTCTAGTATTAGGCATTTTTGCCTCCATTAGTACCTGCTGTATGTCCTCAGAAAACATGTGTGCAAATGGAATCTGCATTCAGGCAGTCAACTGAAGATGATTGATGTTGAGGTGTATCAAACACCCCTGTTCTTGTGTAAGTAGATCCATTCTGTAAGGAAGCTTGTGGTAATTACCCCTGACCATTTCCAAAAGAGAGTAGAACTATGGTTGCCTGGGCCAGAAGGGAGTCACCGCAATGATCATGGGGGAATTCCTTCTGAATCTTCAAAAGTACCCTAGATATTAGTGGAAAGGATGGAAAGATATACAGGAACATTTCTGTTGAAAGAAAAGAAAAGGCATTTGTCTTCCATGCCTTCTTGCATGGAGTCCTGGAAAAGTATTTTGCCAGTTGACTATTCAGAGAGGAGTCAGACAGGTGTACTTGAGAAACTCAACACAGATGGATACAATTTTGGAAGACCTGTGATCTAGTTTCCATTTGTGAGGGTCTGCCATGATCCTACTCAGCTTGTCTGCCACAAAGTTTTGCTCTAAAGGAATGTAGGATACCTGTAGAATGAGACTGTGCTCTGAATCTATATCCCAAGCTAGCATGGCTAGTCTGCAAAGGGAGGATGACCTGGTTCCCCCTTTCTTGGTGATGTAACACATGACTATGGTATTGTCTATAATCACTTGAAGAGGTCCTAGGAATCAAAGATGGTTCAGAGAGTTGATCAGGTCGGGCATCCCCTTGATATTTATATGCTTGCATCTGTCCTTGAGGTCACATACCCCCTTGTACTTGTATCTCTTCCAAAACTGCTCCCCAAGCAAAAAGGTGTCTGTGGGGACTGACTGCTTTGGAGCAGGGACAGAGAAGGGGAGACCTGAATTTAAGTATATCTGTTGTCTCCACCAAAACATTTCTGTTCTTACAAACCTCAATACTGGGATCTGGAAAGATAAAGGGTACTGATGAAGAGACCAAAATGATTTCAGATACCACTGTATCTTTCTCATGTGGAGTCATGCCAGGGGTATCATGGGAATCATACATAACATGAGACCCAAAATGCTGAGGTATTCTCTTGCAGTGACTGATGTCTGAGTGGAAAATCTTATAAATAGTTCTAGATAAAGATCTGTTTTTTTTTTCCTGTGGTAGAAAATATCTTTCAACTGAGGTGTCTAGTTGACATCCCTCAGGAACACAATACTGTATGAGGGAGTCAAGAAAGACTTTTAAATGTTCTCTTGGAATCCTGGCTTGGAAAAGAAATCTCTCACCCAAGAGACATACTACTGACATTTTGAAAAAAGTTGTCTTAATATGGAAAATGTGGATACCCTGTAGCCTACAATGAACTATAACTGGAGGTTAACAGTTTGTGAACACTCTTGGTACAGTGGATAGGCCAAAGGGTAAGGCTGCGAAATGATAATGTGATCCAGACACACAAAACTTTACGAAGCATCTAATGTCTGGCTGAATAGGGATGTGATGATATGCATCCTTTAAGTCTAGTTTTACCATGAAACTTGAAAGAGAAAGAAAAGGTAACACATTGTGAAGTGACATTATTTTGAATCTGGGCACCATAACAAACAGATTTAGAGAAGAAAGATCCAGAACTGGTTTCCAAGCATTTTCTTTCTTTCTTGTTTTTTTTTTTTCTTTTGGCACTAAGAACATCCTTGAACAAAACTCCTTCCCTACATGGGAAGGAGGAATCAGTTCTATCACTCCTTGGGACAGTATGTGATGAAGAACAGGAGGAAGCAAAATAGTCTGTTCCTCAGGATGACGGATGATTGCCTGGAGACTAAGAATTTCCTCCCATTGCCATCTGTAACCCCATTAAATGATTTTCAGACTCCATCTGTCTGAAACAATCTGTTGCTAAAGAGAAATTGGAGACATTCTGAAAGATAATAGGGGTAAAGGTGGGTGAGGGCTACAAGGTCTCTTGAATGGCCATTCAGACTTGTTGGACTATCCTTGGTTATCTGAGGTTTGAGATTTCTTTTTGGAATCCCCTTGACACTTATTCTTAAATGTTTGTTTACCTGAATTCTGTACAGAATGTTTATTCAATTTTTTTGCCAAAACTGGATTAGGAGAAAGAAAATCTCTTGGACAATTTGGAAAAGGAGGGTTGAAAATTTTTAGAGGTTCCCTGGATCAGTTTACCCCTTCTAACACACTTTTTGATCACCTCTGCAGCAGAGGGACAAGATACTAAATCTCTGTCTAAGGGAATATTTAAAATCTCATTTGTTAAATCACCTGGGGGGGTCTGAAAATGCAACAAAGTACACCTCCTTAAAAGAGTACCAGTGGCCATAGCCCTGGAAGAAATATTAACTGAATCAATACACACTGCAAACATGAGTAGTGACCTGAGCAATAGAAGAAGCTGAGTTATTAAAAACAGTTTTTCTTCACAAGAAGACACAGTAGATAAAACATTCCTCATACTTTCACAATATGTCAGAACAAACTTTAACCTATGAGCCTAACAATTTAAAATTCTGAAAATCAAAGTTGCAGAAGTATGCACATTTTCCCATACCTATCAATAAGTTCTCATCCTTATTAGAAAGAGTAGGACTGGAATTAACTAAGCGCTTAGCAGCAGTGGAGTCAACTAAAGTTATAGCTGCTGAGTTAGGATTGGGAATAGTGTATAAACATTTAAAAAACTGAGGAGGTTTATACATCCTATCTGCTTTTTTAGGAACAGCTAGATGAATATCAGGAAATTTTCAGACAGTAACACACACATCCTCTAAAGCAGACAGGACAGGAAGAATGGGTGTAGGTCCTAAAAAAATCCTTCTGTAATAACTCATAGCATTTTCTGAGGGACTGAGAAACCACTGAAAACCTTGGGACATTCAAGCAATAGTCTAAGAGAAAGAGAAACCCTCACAGGAAGAATCTGAAACTGAGCTCTCCTCTGAGTCTGAATAAGAAATCTGAGGACAAAACCCTGAATCCATCCCTACATCTTCCTGTTTAGATTGTTAAAAATAATGTTTCCCTGTGTTATACAACTCTAAAAACAAATATCTGAGATGCCTAAAAGAACAGACAGTTAAGGGAGGTGTTCATTTAGTAGCCGTGAAGAAGATTATTCTAAAAAAAACTGCTCTGAAACTGCCCAAACCAGGAAGTAATTGAAATTTGTGAAATTCTTATAAAGTTACTGTGTTTCTAAAAGAGATTTGCTGTGTTTATGTTTCACTGAACTTTGTTTTTTTCATTTGCTAGTAGTTGCAGCACTATGTTTTCCCTTGTTTTTTTTTCAATTGTTAGACTCAACTCAGAGAGTGAAATCAATTTTTTCCTTTTTACCAGAATGGACCTCCAGGACAGGAGCCTGCTTTGTACCTGGGGCCAAGGGAAAAAGAGGGACATACACAGGACAGCATAAGTAAGCCAGGTATGAGTAAGTACTAAGACTGACTGTGCCTGACTGCAATTTGCTGAGACTGTTGGGCATAACTTAGTGAAATGTGAGTTTTTGATCTGAATTTGCAACATATAAAAGGAATGCTTATTAATGGACTTTTGTGTACTCTTTGTGGATGGTGGACCTATAACTATAAATAATAAACTCAAGTAAAAAATGACTCATATCAGATGGGAAAGAAAGCTAGATTGACATAAACCTTCTGTCCATACAATACATACAGTTTTAACTTTGCACTACTTTTTACCTGTGTAGAAGAGGAGCTAGAGAATGGATACTTTGAAAAATGAATTTCAGTGGGGCATGTTGTTACTGGCAAGTTATTAATATGTAGGGAATCTAAGTGGACATCCAGGAATTGTATGAATGGGAAAAATTCAATATTTCAACCAAAGTGGTCACTTTGGATGGTTGGGAGCATGCTGTTATACCTGCCTGGGGAAAAGAAGGACATACGGGAGTCAGGACAGAAGCCAGCAACAGCAAGACTCTGACTGTGTGTGCAATAAGTTATGAAAATCAGCCGGGTGTGACCATCAGACCATGCATGCATCCAGGCAGGAAGACCCTAGTAGGAGTCAAGTCATTCAGTATAGCACATCTAGAGTCTGGTTAATGTCTCTAGTGGAGAATACAAGGGTAGGAGTTGAATTAGAGCAGTTCTGCTGTTCTTACTGCATTTTCTTATGTTTAATAAAACCGCTACTGCTTTTTCAATAAGTGTCATGGGGTTGAAATGCAGCATCCAATAGAACTCTCAACCTTCCACCTCCAGAATCTGGAACACTCCCTCTCATAATGGGGGAAAAATGGGCAAAATGTGGAACACTTACAGCTTGAGCTAGGAAGCTCACAGGGTGGTTAAAATGGGCTACTTCATATTTATAAAAATAATCCATTTGAGGAATTAAAATAATTAATATTATTTACCATGGATATCAGTTAAGTTCTAACAATGAATATGTGACAGACCCTTTCAATGTGGAATAACGAGGAACATAAACATTTTTAGTCTCAAAATGAGGACTGTTTCATATAATGAGGTACACTCTCAACAGTCTAGATTTTTTTACTTAATTTTTGGTTTGTTGCTCATAAAATTTGTGGATTTATGGCAAATCATCCAAGACTTAAATAAATAAATAATGACAGACATTTGGGTTTCAGACTTCATACTCTTCAGAAAATGTATGCTAATGCAAAACCTATTATTATATCAACTTTCTAAGTTAATAAGAGCGATATTTTAAAATTGTTCCTATTTTTGGGCTTTTGTCCACCCATTATTTTTGTCTTTATCTAGAAATCTTGTGGTAAGAGGTTATGAGGTATGTGAGAGGTACAAGCACCCCAGTTATGGTGCAAGGTAAATCCAAGCAACTAGTTTAGGGATAGAATCCACAGCCATTTGATTTTTGCATACATCAAGTAATGTAGTGTGCTTGTGTGTGACAATGATGATACTTCTGAAAATTGTCAATTCTGAGGTAACACTATTAAGTAATATTTAGATATATGATGTCAGTATTCCAACATAAGCAGTATTTAAGAGTAAAAGAAAAATGTCTTGAAAGTTCTCTGAATACACTAAAGGCATGTGTGTGTGTGTGGGGGGGGGGTTGTTTTAGATGACCTAGCACATTGTTTTTCTGAAGTTTTGATAGTTTGTTTTCTTTCTCTTTTCATGTCATGGGGTAGGTAGTTCCACTTAGTATGTATATTTTCATAAAGCTTTTTTTTGCTTTTGTTGAGGGACAAACCACTGGGCTCCAAACGGCCTTGCTACTCCTGTGTACAAGGCATCTCTTCTTTAACTTGAGGTGGGTGAAATCACATTTTAACTTACAGTCTGAAACTTTGACACATTATTAGCTTGACCTGCAAGAAAATGACAGAGGTATATCTACAGGTCATTTACAAATAGACTTTAAAATATATCCTAAAATGCGCTGAAGTAACCCTTGCTCTCACTCTTTAGAAATTGTTCACTTCATCACCTCTACTCAATGCCAATGCTTTGGAATTATTTAACCGTGCACTTAGGTCCATCCATGATAAGCCAATTCTTTTTTCTCTTCTCCCTTTTGGTATAACAATATTTGTTTTCCTTCCACATATTCATTTAGTACCACGTCCGTAGTATTCATATCCTTATACTTGCATTGACCTTTGACCTTAAATGTTATTGCTGCACCATTGATTCTTATAGCATCTTCTAATATTCTTTTCATACACAATAAAACTTTATTATCGATGTCTATCTTGCAAGTATCTGCAAATGCTTCTGACTCAGATACTATTTCATGCAATGAAATATCTGAAATTATTTAAAGATGCACTTTCCATATTTGTAATATTTTATGGATCTACCATGATGCGTGGATGAAAGGGGCCTTTGGATCAGTACATTTACCAAGTTAAGAAATGTGAAGTAAATAAATAAATAAAAAAAGATTGATCTATAGCAAAAATAAGAAACACCCCTGATAGGGCTCTCTATGCAGTGGAATCAAACTCAACTATCTACTCCAAATGCTAACCACCTGACTAGCTCATAGATATAAATCCTTAGGAAGGCCAAAATCTAAAATACAATTTAAAGACCAACAGATCACTGAAAAAAAGAACCACTTTACCCTCTCAAATACTTTTTCTGCCATTTAAGACAATTCCTCCTCTGGGAGAATTAGTCACTTTAGGTGTTTAGCTAGCATTACATTGTTAATCTTGTTTGGTGTGCGTCCTGGTAATAAGCCTCACAATGAACATCATGTATGAGCAGAATTATAAATCAACTTCTTGGCTGTAAGTGATATAGAAATCATATGAACTTCAATAATACTAACTTTCCAGCTAAAGAATGGATAGACATTTATAGTTTTCATTTGTAACAGATATTGGCTGCTAAAATTTTTTATCCTTACCCTTCTTTGTGAGTCACTGTGATTGTTGCATACCAATTAGAAGTGAGATAATTAAAGAATAAAAATGCTCTAATAAAAGTTTAGGTATTTCTCAGATTTCACATATTTAAGCTAAATAACTGTTCATACTTCAGAAATGATGGCTGATGTTTTATTTACCAACACCATATCTTTACTTAATACTTTATCTCCAGCATGTTTCAGCATCTGCTTCAAATCTGCAATGCACTCAGTTCTGACTAGTGACTCATACTGTGTTAAGGCTCATTAGCCCTCACATGTATTGTATACATGTATATATGTAAATGAACTGACTTGTAATAATGCTAGGACAACTACCGTACAAATCTTCATTGTACTTAGCATATAGCACTTGAACTTATTGCCATATATTCTGCCTCATCATCATGCGTGAATTCCCTCCACTCTTCTTTATCACTTTAATATTGTATGTATTGCCTGATCTAAGGCTGTTGATGCCACCTAAACCAATTGGAATTATGTTAGCTGCTTTGTTTTATAGATAATCTGTGCTTTAATAGTGCATCTGTACTATTTTGTTCTTAATATCTGTTGTAATTGTTGCTAACTTTGGGCTTAGGTCATGGATGAAAAGGATGTGTGGACAAGGTAATTTGGACTGGTTAACAAATTGAAATAAATAAAGAAATATATAAAAGTTAATTAAAATATCTGGAATATAGGAATCTGACATTCCATCCAGTCCTATGGCTTCACCTTCAGGGTGGCATTCATAGGTATGGAGAACTCTTCTCTCAAAACAGGGCACAGAAGAGTCTCTTGACTATTAAAGCATAATAGAGAACATGATCAGAGGTACAAGCTAAATGTCATTATCTTCTGTATTCATTTTTCAGGCTGAGTCCCAACAGTCCCACATTCTTCCACTATACTTGCAGAGTTATACCACCGCAGTTTTAGGATACTAAATTGCTAGCCCTGAAGTGGTTGAGCAAATTAATGAAACAGCTTGTTCATGGCTAAAAAGCTTATACCACCTTCCTTTTCTCTGTTCTTTTTTAAGGAAGTCCATCATTTTGTCACAAAAGATTGGTCCCCCCCTTTTAAATTTGACTTTTTGTGAAGTTCTATGTTAATAGTACCAGTATGTAAAATGCATCCCAAATATGGGGTATTTTCCCTAATTATGTTTTTGCTTTGTCCATAATTCTGGAGATAAAAGGTTGACAGCTATGCCTACAAAGTGTATAAATTGGAACAGTAAATGCCAGAAAAAGTGGTGGTATCATACCTTCACAGCCCAGGAACAAACATAGAAAATACTCGTGAATTTTGAAGACTGGATTAGATTAGCAATCATTCACTAGCTAATTTGGCACCTTTTTTATAAAAAGGTTTGTCAGTCAGGATCTCCTTAGTGCAAACTGTATGCTGCCTCTTTAGGCACTGATCAACAGTCAGAAAGACTGATTGCTTACAGAAGGGTGCCGTATATTTAATGGCTGAAATACGTTTTAGTCTAAATATGTTATGATCATCTGGAGAAAGCTAGTCTACGAATTTAGAAAATAGAAGAAACATTGCAATCTTCAAAGAGTCACAAAAATACAATTCCAGAACCACAGGTTATGTAAACACACTTCTTGGATGATGAATGGAATATATGTGATCCTGTCTCTCTGGGTAGAAGAAAAATAATGTAGCATTCTCCACATTAAAAAAAAAAATCAAACTTGGGTACAGCTAGATAGAGAGGGGGAGAACACTGCTCTTGCCTTTAGTCTTTGGAATCGACATCTCTCAAAAACACATAGATCTTCCAAACATATTTTTGGCTAATTAAAAAAGAAATTTGAGTAATGCCTTTGTATTGCCTGTGAATGATAACATTTGCTTCATGGTTACATGGAGCAATATAAAACAGTCCAAAATATCTTAGTAAAAGTTTCTGAGAAGGACTCATTGCAATGTACTTGGTCTCTCATTCAAGCAATAAGAACTTGCCAACAGTTTTATAATGATGTTTAGTAAGCCCATTTGACTTTTCATTATACATATTTGTTATCATAATATATTTCTAGTGAGAGAAAATGCCACCTTGTTACAGATATGTACTGCACATATATTGCATTTCCAAGCCTGAAGTGAAACCATGTTTGTATAGTTTCACACTTTAATTTGTATGGAAGCCTGCATTTCATGCACAGATATGCAAAGAAATATATATAATACAGAAATTTCCTAATAAGAATCTAAAGACCATTATGTCTACATACACAAGTAAAAAATGCATATTGTCATGCCAGGTGTAAGTACTTTTTTACTGAATACATTTATATTGATTTTCACAAATATAAACATATATACAGCATGTATATCAAATAAATAATTACATAGTCAAAGCTTAAAGTGAAGAAACAATTCCAAAAACAGACATTACAAAACCAACTATTTACATAGGATGTCTATACTTGAAAAAAGCTTGTTTTCTTGAATGTATGTTTGAATAAGATTATAATTTATTACAGTCTTCTGTTTCCAGCACTGGATTTACCTTCTGCCAGGCAATGCTTAAGGAAGTAGGTCGTATTATTCTTTCCTTGATTGTTTTCAATTCTAACTGCGAGAGTGAAAAAACCATGTTCTTGATATGCTTAACATTAGGAGAAGTTACATCTTTCCAGTTCTGTGTAATATTTTTCCTTGCAATAGCAAGGAGAGCCCACAAAATTACATATTTTTGCCTTGGAATAGAAGAAGGCACAGGTGTATTCACCAAAACTAGGTAAGTTGTTTAAATAAATGGCATTCATAGAACGTGTTGCTAATTGGCTATTGATTGAGATTTACACCTCCAACATCTATTTTCTTTATTGTATATTAGTTCTAATTTGTGTGGTGTTAAGTATGTTCTATGTATAAATTGCCATGTGAAAAGTTGCCAATATAGTGATAAACATGTTAGTTTTGGAGATGTTAGAATTAGTTTTTTATCTTTATCATCTGGTATTTTACCATTGACTGTTTCACAGTATTTCCATATATTTTGTTTATTATGAACTCTTGTTTCTTTAACTAATTTGTACAATATTTATAAAATTCCTTTCCCATTTGTGGGAAATGCCATCAGCATTATTAGCTGCTCTATGAACTTAGGAACCATTTCCCTAACAGACTTCTGCATTATTGTCTGTTCGTTCTAAATTGTTTGTATTAATACCTGCAGTGTTAACCACATTTTATTTTCAAGGTTGAACTCACTTATAATTTGCTCTATCATTAGTACTTTATTAATGGTTATCAACTGATGCCAGTAAATTAGACTTTTCTTGCTAAGTGTTTTAACTGCTACTGAGTCCTGCGTTATAATATTTTTTGTGTATATGCTATTGGGTATATGAAAAAAGACCATGCGTTTACATCTGGATTTTTGTTTACAAAGTGCATAAAAGTCTTTAGGGTATTGATAATGTATTTAGAATTTATATTTTTTTATTTCCCTGTTGCCATATATCCCTTCAATAACCAAAGTAATCTATTCTGTACTATTTCCATATGTTTATTTATTGTATCATGAATGTTTTTTAACCAGATTTTTTTCATGTACTAGTTTCCATTTAGAAGTATATTCTTTGTTTAACCATAGAGAAACTGCTTTTAAAGCTGATGATTGTATATATATCCTTCTAAATCTGGTAAGCCTATTCCACTTTCTTCCAATTTGTCAAAATTATGTCTTAGGGCAACTCTAGGTTTTTTAGGATACCATAAGAATTTTGTTATTAACCCCTCAGATTGTTTTAAATATGGGGTCTATATCATATGAGCAAATCGTACAAATTGCAAACGCTCATAATATCGACCGTACTGGACCTCGAAGTGCTTTTTCTGAGATCGCAGTACAGTGAAGAATGGGATATTTGCCCTTTCCTCACAGTACTGTGATCTCAGAGTGGGAATATATATTTAGCGGGGGGTGTGGGGGTGCAGCCCCCACAATAGGAAGTCCGAGGTCCGGTACGTTCAATATTATGAGCGTTCGCAATTTGTGTGATTCGCTCATATGATAGAGACCCTTAAATATAATTTAGGTGTACATAGTGAGCAAGCTTGTATAAAATACCAAATTTTTGAAAATATAATCATTTTAATTATATATAGTCTTTCCACATTTATATCACACTATCGAAAGATGAAAATAGCGAACACTATTTCATCGAACCTAAAATATCTAAACCACATAATATCGAACATTCAGAACAGCAAATTTTTTCCTTGGGGAAAAAATTTGCTCTTCCAAAACACATACATACAACACAAGCACACCTAAAAAACATCAAACGACACACACACACTTATAATCCTACAACTAACCCTACACTAAACTGTACATACACTACTATCTATCCACTTACCTTAACCCAAACCCTAACCGTAAGGTCCGTCACTATCACATACTCACCTAAACCACTGCCTAACCCTAACTCACTTAACCCGTCCCAAACCCTAATTCACTTAACCCGCGCCCTAACCCTAACTCACCTAACCCACGCCCTAACCCTAACTCACCTAACCCATGCCCTAACCCTAACGACCACACAATCGCACACTTGAACCCGACCTGTAACTTTCCACCACAGCGCTGAAAATAATGAAGCCACAGAACCGGCCAACCAAATTCTTTCCCTAGGAAAGAATTCGGTGTTCTGCAGCTTCGCTATTTTTAACGTTCGCTCAAAACGGGTTGATATTAGAACATTCAAAGTTTTAAAACTTCGATGTTCTGATACAGACCTGTCTTTTCTCCATGGTAAAAATAGCTTATTCCATTGTTGTATGAGTTCTTTGATATTATCTAAAATCTCTTTATAGTTTAGTTGTACGGTTGTATCTATGTCATTTGTAATTTTAACTCCTAAGTATTTGATTGTATCATTTTTAGATAGATATTAATGATATTTTTTATTTAATACTTCTTTGTCCATATTTATTAATAATATATTTGTTCTATTTTCATTAAATGATAGTCCAGAAATCTTCTTAAACTATTTTGCTGCTTTCCATAGTTCTTAATGTGTTATTATCTTCTTTTAAAGTCAATAAAATGTCATCTGCAAATAGTTGAATCTTTAACTCAAGGTCAGTATCTAGTTGAATTCCTTGAATGTTTGGGTTTGCGGATATTAAATTTGCTAATGGTTCTATTACTAATGCAAATTACAAATGGGAAAGTGAACAACTCTGTTTTGTACCTTTTATAATGGCAATAGGCTCTGACAAACAGAATCCTATTTTTATGTATGTTGAAGATTTATCATAAAGAGACCTTATTAGTGAGGTAAAATTTTTTGAAAAGCCATACTCCACCAGTGCAAGCCAAAGATATTCCCAATTCATGGAATCAAATGCACTGTTAATATCTAGGCAAATAACATTCATTTTATGTTTTGATTTGTTTATGAAATCGATAAGGGATAACATTTTCTTTGTATTGTCATATGTATTTTTGTTTTTAATGAATCCTGTTTGATTGGTCTCTATCAATAACGGCAATATTTGTTTTGTTCTGTTTGCATGAACTATCATAAATATTTTAAAATCTATATTTAGTAAACTTACGGGTCTGTATGAGGTACGCTCATCCAGTTTTTTTATCTTGTTTCAGAATTGGTGATACATGAGTGTATATCCGAGAAGGAGGGCATTTATTGCCTTCTTTAACTGATGTGAACACACTTAGTAATAGATTTATAGCATTATTAGACAGTAGTCTAAACATCTCTGGTGTCATATTATCATTACCTGGGACTTTCTTTAATTTTAGCTTCTTGATTTGAGCTTTAATATCTGTCATAGATATTTCTTTATCTATTATTTTTCTGTGTACATCTGATATTCTTAATCTTATATTTTCCTTAAGGAATTTTCTAAGTGCTTCACTTGATTTCACTTTATTTTCTTGACTATTGAGTTTATTAAAATATACTCTAAAGGCTTCTAGAATTCCTTCTAAGTCTGATGCCTTTCTTTTTTTGTCTATACTGAGTATTTCTTTTATCTGATTTGTCTTTATCATTCTTTTCATCCTGTTAGCTATTCTCCTTTGATATTTTTGGATTCATAGAGTAAGCGCATAGTTTGACCTTCTCTAGATTAATCATTGTTTTATGGTTCAATATCTGTAAGTATTTTTTGTTCAGATCTTCTAATTCTTTTTCTGAAGCTAAGTTGCCTTTATGAATATCTAATTTCATTTTGTTGATTTTAGTTTGTAGTTCTGCCAGTTCTTTATTCCACAGCTTTCATTTCTTTTAATACCACGCTACCCCCTTCCCATATAAATATGCTTTCTCTGCATGTTATATATATATATATATATATATATATATATATATATATATATATATATATATATATATGGATCACCTTCAGATGCCCAAAAATACCGACAACGCAAAACACCGAATACCATTACACCAACACACTACACGTAAACAACACAGTACACTACATAACATATCCACTATCCCTAACCCAAACCCTAACCCTAAGGTCCGACACTACCGCACACTTACCCTACCTGCACCCTAACCCTAACTCACTTACCCACCCCTAACCCCAAGGTCCGACACTACCGCACACTCACCCTACCTGCACCCTAACCCTAACTCACTTAACCCACCCCTAAACCCACAGTCCCTCACTATCGCACACACACCCTACCTGCACCCTAACCCTAACTCACTTAACCCACCCCTAAACCCACAGTCCCTCACTATCGCACACTTACCTGTCCGCTCCCTAACACTAAATCCCTCACTCTATCGCACACTTACCGAGTCCATCGGTTTCTCACCTTGTCGGTCATCTGCGTTGTCGGTGTTTTCGACCCGTCGGATTCCGTGTCGGTGAAATGCGATTTCGGGCATCTGAAGGTGATCCATATATATATATATATGGGTCTACTATACATGATCGAAATTGCAGAAAGCCGAAACCCATATGGCCAAGACCATATGTTCGACTTCCGCAATTTCAAACATGTAAAAAATAAAATAAACAATGTTAACTATTAACTGACTTTATAAGTGTTAGCAGGGGGGCTACACCCCCCCGTACCTTTAATATACCAACTCCGAGATTGCACTACAGTGCAGAAATGGAAATATTTCCATTCTGCGCTGCACGGGGATGTCCGTTATACATGGTCGGGATTCCAAAAGTCGAACATATGGTCTCGGCCATATGTGTTTGACTTTGTGGGATTTCGACCATGTGTAGGGGACCCATTTATATATATATATGTATATATATATATATATATATATATATATGTCTGCTACCTCATCTTTGATGTTTAAATCTAGAAGTGTTTGCATTTCTGCAGTATAGTATTGTTTAAATGCTTTAAGGTTTGCTATATAGGCTGAATTCTTATGATTGTAAGTTTTCTCTTAAAGTTAAAATCTATTGCAAAAGTTATTGCATTATGGTCTGAGAAGGGGTGAGTGATTGTTTTCACTTTGCTTATTTTTGTGGTAAGATCTTTTGTTATAAACACTCTATTGCAGAAAAGGTATTATGTCTATATGAGTAATGTGTGAATATTAATGAATCTTGTTCAGCATATGTGTTAATGTCCATTAAATTATATGAGTCAGGAAACTCTGTAAGTAACTTTGATAGTGGAGATTTCTTATGTGTGTTTTTAGCATTTGTGTCCTCTTCTTTCATTATACAATTAAAGTCTCCTGCAATTATTGTATTACCTTTGGAATGTTGTATTATGCTCTCTAAATGTTGTTTGGCTACCCTGACACCCATCCCTAGTATCCAATAGTTGTTTACCAGGGTATAACCCAAACCATTTATTAATAATGGCACTAAACAAAACAAAACATTCCCGAATTATCATTGACTGTATTTATGATCTTGGGCATCTAGGTAGTCTTTCTCCATAATACTGCTACACCTCTTTGCTTTTTATTATATTCTGAACATCAATGTGTAATTATGCATATTAATCTTATTAAATGTCTTGCTGTATAAGATGTGTTTCTTGTAAAAATACTACTTGTGCTTTACACAGCTTAAGATATCTTTGTAAGCTTCCTCTTTTACAGCTGTTATTTAAGCCATTGACATTGATAGAAATGCATTTCACAGTTGGACTAACTATACCTTTGTCAAACAGCAAACTTGGGAACGCATACACAAACTCACAAAGTTCTCCAATTCAGGATGGTGCTGGTAAGTTGACACACACTGGTGAAGAATGGTAAATCCCGCTATGCAGCTCTGGAATAAATAAATCCTTTCTTGTTCAAAGGTTATCCAAACAATTGCCACGTTCAAGCATCCAAGTATAAATAGTGGACAAAAGGTAGAACTAAAACCAAACTGGACCAAACAGTGCCAGAAGTTTATTAAAGCATTAAGCAACACGGTACAAAAATACTGCTTTTCGTCCTTTCACCATACAAAGACTTCTTCAGGCAAATGGTTCTACACAAGAAACCAGTATGTGTTATAAAGGCAATTTCAAATTCAAATTGTGCCCCTCCCCTGCTACAATCCGAATGACCTCATTTCCTGATCACAAAGCATTTGTCATTTCCTCTTCCTAGTTATACACCCATTCAGTAATATACACAATTCACTTGCAAGAACAAGAATAAGGTTAAAACATTAAAATGAAATGAATAAGAGTACAATGGGTAAAAATACACAAAAGTAAGTCCCCATTTCAAGTATAAAATCACTAAGCAAATATGAGTTTTATGAACTACAAGAATAACAAGTCCAAACATACACATTTAAGCATTTAAACATTATGTCATTATATAATAAAGGTAAGGGGGGAGGGGGGAAATGTTTGCGACATAATAATGACATAATGATGAACAACACTGCTTTCTGTTGACTTCTAACAGAATTTAATACTATAATGTATGAGAACCAATCGATCATAAAACAATAAAAAGTAAAACTTAAAATAAACATTTTGTGACAAAATATGCTAAAAATAAAATGATGAAATAATAATATAATATAAATGTCACAAATATATATTCTATATATATATATATATATATATATATATATATATATATATATATATATAAATATATATTGAAAATTGAAAATGAAGTGCGTATTTAAACATTATATGCTCTACCATTTCTGCATGTGGCACAATGAATGTCAGAGATAAAATAGCCTATCAATTCAATGCTATATTATTATTCCATCATTTTATTTTTAGCATATTTTGTCACAAAATGTTTATTTTAAGTTTTACTTTTTATTGTTTCATGATTGACTGGTTCTCATACATTATAGTATTAAATTCTGTTAGAAGTCAACAGAAAGCAGAGTTGTTCATCATTATGTCATTATTATGTCGCAAACATTTCCCCCCCCTTACCTTTATTATATAATGACATAATGTTTAAATGCTTAAATGTGTATGTTTGGACTTGTTATTCTTGTAGTTCATAATACTCATATTTGCTTAGTGATTTTATACTTGAAATGGGGACTTACTTTTGTGTATTTTTACCCATTCTACTCTTATTCATTTCATTTTAATGTTTTAACCTTATTCTTGTTCTTGCAAGTGAATTGTGTATATTACTGAATGGGTGTATAACTAGGAAGAGGAAATGACAAATGCTTTGTGATCAGGAAATGAGGTCATTCGGATTGTAGCAGGGGAGGGGCACAATTTGAATTTGAAATTGCCTTTATAACACAGACTGGTTTCTTGTGTAGAACCATTTGTCTGAAGAAGTCTTTCTATGGTGAAAGGACGAAAAGCAGTATTTTTGTACCGTGTTGCTTAATGTTTTAATAAACTTCTGGCCCTGTTTGGTCCAGTTTGGTTTTAGTTCTACCTTTTGTCCACTATTTATACTTGGATGCTTGAACGTGGCAATTGTTTGGATAACCTTTGAACAAGAAAGGATTTATTTATTCCAGAGCTGCATAGCGGGATTTACCATTCTTCACCAGTGTGTGTCAACTTACCAGCACCATCCTGAATTGGAGAACTTTGTGAGTTTAACTATACCTTTGTATTTAACTATTGTCCTGTTTTTGTGTTTGGTACATAACCTTGTATGTGTGCTGAAAATATTTTACCATTAATTTCATATATGTTATAAGTGCATTGCATAGACATCAATTTAAAAGGTACAAATAAAAAACTATCTGTGTAAAAAGTGGTTTTCAAAATATAAACAACCAATCATTCCCTTCATGAAAGAAAACATCCCATCCTTGAATAGGTTTACCATTCAAGTGACCCCTCTTATCCCTATTCATCATCTTTCCTCAGCTTTCCCAATAACAAATATAACTAAAAGCATCAAATTCCTATTGCTTGTGCGCTGTCAAGCTTCATCTATTGATCTGTATAATACTTAATGGACATTCTAATTTGAATTTGGACCATTTTTATTGGTCAGTACAAGAATTTTTGTTCATAACTTATCTCCAGAGACAGGTGTCAGAAAATATAATTTATGGAGAAATATGCTTTTTCTGTGTAACTCTAACTTGTATATATATATTTTTGAATACATTGCATTTTCAAGCTGACTTTTTAATTTATATATATTAACAATGCTTTGTTGTTCTTCCTCTTCTTTTATTGTGGCACTGAATTACGTAATTGTTTTTGTTTGGCTTTAAAAAGCTGTGTGTTAGAGCTGAAAGAAAAATCCCATCTGTGTCTGTTTCTTTGAGGCATAGGGTAGATTGTGGAAGGAGCTGAAATTCATCACAATGTAACAAGTAGTTAAAGCTGTTCATAAGACTGGGATACAATTAATTGTATCAGACTCTACTGTAAATATTTTTTTCTTCTGTAGTAAGGGAAATTAAGTAAATAAATCAACCAGTTTTGTGTGAACTCTTTGCTGCTTTTGGTCCCTGGTATTTTTAGCTGCTACAGTTATTGCAAAGCAAAATTTTAAGTTGAGTTCAGAAGAGTTACACAAGGTCTAAAACAGGTTTAGCATTTTGCTCTACAGTTTTTCTGAAATTTTATTAATGTAGTATTTTCCTCTCAGCTGAAAAAAAACTCACAAAACTTAATTTAATGGCTTTTGTTAAAGTAAAACTTGGTTTTGACTATCAGTACAGAATTCACAGATTTTATCATTTGACTTGGAGAAATCTTAGATTAAGGGTAGGGAGTACTACTGTGTTTGTGATAGAAAATGTTATTTTGGGAAGTGAATAATTGCCTGATACTCAAAGAAAAACATTAATTATTGGCAAAACCCCAAGTATCTATAATAGTTTAAGTATGTCACAACACTGAGGCTAAATTCAGGTCGATATCTACTCCTAAAGAAGATATGTATGCAAATGTTCTGAAGAATGAGCACAAAAAATTATGAGTACCTCAAGTAACCCTTAGCTTAACAAAACCAGAAGTTTATACATCATTTGTAATTAATAATGACCTTGATGTCATGTTCAACTTAATATTAAAGTCAAACTTGGTTCTAAATAAATTATCATTCCTGGATTTTATCAGTGGAATGTGTGATAGAGTAAAGGATATACTTATGAAAACAGATTGGGATGCTGTCTACATTTATGCAAATGACTCTGCTCAGGTTACTGTCAATCTATCCCACAGTGGCATTAACCTGTGCATCTATGATCACATACCAGAAAGACTTTGGAATGAAAACGTAATGCTACTTAGCCTTCAGAAATTACCTAGTATTAAACATGACTTGATAAAATAAAGGAGAGAAAATTATTATTTATCCTATGAAATCTTCGAGATCTAATTATGAACTAGTCTTAAAAACTGAACTCACTTATGAGGTATTTATGAATCACCTTAGAAAACTGGAAAAGAAATTTGTAAATCTAACATTTTATCAATAAATAATAAAGTAATTACCCAGCCACAAGACAGGATGAATATACTTGCTGACTAAACTATGAAAACTTCATGGTAAGCATAAATGCATGCCAAACTGCTAGAGACATGTTGGGAAATATCACTTATATAACTGGTGATATGATAACTGCAGCCACAAATTAAAGTAAAACTTGAGCACCATGGGGCCCCATAGTACACTTGGTGGTTTTCAATACAAAATAGTAAAAAAACTTAGCAAATTGTGTTAAAACATTAGTATGTAAATGTGGCCTGATCCAAGGTAAAAGTATGTAGTAGTATAAATGTTTCAACTGAGTAAAAATATCAGCCACAATTTTAGACACAATGTGCTGATTAATATTCTATGCAAACTCTGTGACAGAGACACAGCTGAACTTCTCACACAGAAGATGAACTTCTGTAAGATATGGAGCAAGACACGGTTGCTAAAGGTAGACCTTGATTCTAAGCTACATAATGTTCTGAGAATAGATAACATCAGTACTTGATACAAAGGCTAGCAATGGAAGTTGCTTAGCTTGCTTTGCTATGATACACTGCTACTTTTCTACATATTAGAATAACTGACAAATTAAATGTAGTAAAAGCTAATCCATGCTTAATTAAATGGGTAACATACCAAGTAAGCAACAGTATGCAAAAAGTCAGGGCCAGGAGTTATATGTCCATCTCACTGGGGTTATCAGTGGTGTCCTACAGTGCTCTATAATGAGACAACTTTTTTCTGAGGTATTTTGTCTCAGATATATCAAAAAGAAAATGCCTTTTTGATAGCCAGATATGCTAATGATTAAATATTACACAACATAATTACTTTAATAAAACTCGCTACAATTATCTACAAAAATACATATATTACTATGTAGTAATAACATCACCTCTAACATATCAAAATGTTCTATCATGAGATTAGTAACAAGGACATAAACTCTGACTACATAATTAATGCCCAGATCATGCAATCACACTGTTACTAAATATTTCAGGGCAACGGTGTTCAGCTTTTTCACTAGACTGTGTCTACTAAAGCCAGAAAAGCATAGAGCACATCCCATCTAAATTTAAAGAGCACTCTTGAGAGATTATTATGAAAGATGATACCTTAGTAATCTGACCCATTATTGAATACAATGCTGTGATTTTTAGATTTCGATCAAGCTAAGCTGAGTTTAGGATACTTGAACTACTTGGAAAGTCTTCAAGAAACTGTCATTGCTCTCTTTATATTTGTTCCATTTACATTACGTAGAAGTGACCACACCCTGATCTATAGGGAAATGTCTGCAATGATTCTGCTTGAATGTCTGTACTGTGAAAGTACCACTGAGGAACCTAACACTAGGTCAGGGAACCTAATACTTAAAATGATGTGAATAATATAAAAAAGTGAATGATTCATTATGGAGTTCTTTTCTCAAGATTATGGAGTAAGCTTTTTTCTTACAATCAGAAATCATTTATTAGCCTTCGTCAAGAATAACCTTGATAAAATCTGTGAAGTAGAAAATATCAAGAATGATTCAGGGAAAATCAGGTTTCCTTAAAACGAGTAATTCCTACGTTTAGTTAATGAAGCTATATACTTATGAAACTGAAAGAATTCTTAAAAAAAATGTTTAAAGAAATTGCATATCATGGCCCTTTGTATAAAATCACAATGTAAGACCTGTGCAGGCCTGCATTTCATACAAACCTCTTGTGGTAAATATCTCAAACTGTTTGTCATTTTGTAATCTGATTATAGGAATGTTGATCTGTAACAATCAGGAACATGTTGCCCTTAGATTATCATTTACATTATAAAAACATACACGCAGCATTGTGTTTAATTTGGTTGGGACATCTGCCCATTTTAATAAAAGGATATTTAGCTTTAGTATGGCTTCAGTGACAAGATGGCACTGGTATAGAGAATTATGTATGAAGTTTAGTTCTGATATAATGCTAACTCAGTTTAGATACATCCTGGATATATATATATATATATATATATATATATATATATATATATATAGACACACACACACACACACACACACACACACACACACACACACACACACACACACACACACACACAGACATCTACATACATAAAATTAAATCCACAAGAGGTGCATGAGATGGAAGGTGCATGTAAAAACAAAAGATATATAAGTTTATAAACCAATAAATAAAAAGTTACCCACCAGGGATGAATGCTCCATAGCCAATAAAACAAAAAGAAAATGTAGTAAATAAAAATGCTCAGGAACAACCCAGCACAGAGCAAAGTCTCCAACATATAAGTATCCACGTAAAATACAGTCTCCAACAGTAGAAGTTGTATAATATAAGGTAACCAAATGAATATGTTCCAAATAGAATAAAAATCCTTTATTCCAGACACATGTGAAGGTGAGCATTTTCGCCAAAAGGCTTTACCAAACCATTAAAAAACAAGTTGCAAAATCAATTACTATCTGTTTTATAGCCAGCTGGTAATTAGATAATTGATACAAATAATGTCATCACTCATCTTAAAGTCATACTCTAAAAAGTAACACTGGTGTGTTCTAAAAACTACATTATAAACTCACATAGTGAAACTTTATATACACACAAATATATCACAATTGAACATAACATAATTAAAAACATAAAATATAAAATGTGTGTAACAGTAACTAATGCACAATATACACTGGTTCCCAGTTCTATTTAAGTACTAATTTCCTATTTTTCAAAACAGGTCTCAATGGAATTTTATCGTTCAATCCTGGGCTAACATGAGCTTTGAACTGAATTTTCCATTTAATTTCTGTTCTTTCTGTGTAATTCCTAACATCTCCCCCCCCCCAATACTGGGGATATTCATCTGAAGTGCCATGAAACGGAATGTATGTTCTACACCTGACTCGAGTATGTTTAGATAAGGCATTAGTGCTAGAACGGATACGTATCTGATATAAGTGTTCTCTTATCCGATCTTTAAACCTTCTATCGGTTTTGCCTACATAGAATGCAGGACAACGTGTGCACAATGTCAAATAAACTATGTGTTCTGAGTTACAATTAGCCACTACATCGAATAGGTAACAGTGTGTTGTAACCGGATGAACAAACATATTATGCTTGTAAATATAGGGACAGAAATTGCAGTTATTACATGGAAATGTACCAGTTTTACAGGAATGTTTAAGGACTATGTTGTCATTGGGATAGCATAGTATCCTATGCAAATTTTTCATATTTTTAAAAAGGAATTGTGGGTTCTCTCCCACTATTTCTTTAATAGCTGCATCGGTCATCAAAACTTGCCAATGTCTATAAATAATTTCTCTAATGTCTGCGAAGTCATGAGTATAAAACATAAAAAATTTTTGAATTGTGTTCACTCCATTGCCTGAAATAGCAGGACTAGATGATGCAACATACCATTTACTACCACAGTCAGAAAAGTAAGGACTCGCTCTCTCATTTCTATGTTCCTCAATGCTCTGATAGGTGTCATCTATTTCTCACTCATTATATGATCTATGTAACAAACTTCTTTTCAAGTCTATGAGTTCTTCATTATATCCCTCTCGTGGTGGATTAAGCCTAGATGCTCTAATAGTCTGTCCCTTAATAATATTATTAAAGACAAACCTCGGATGCATGCTTCGTCTATGTAGAAGGGTGTTCCTATATCAAGACTTCCTAAAAACACCGGTATTAAGTTTACCATTACTCAACCTCTCTATATAGACATTCAGATAATTAATATTACAAATGGATTCTTCCATTGTAAATCTTAGATAGTCTGCACGTGAATTGATTTCATCATAAAATATGTACAATTCCCTTCTGTTTCCTGTCCATAAAAAGAAGAGGTCATCTACAAACTGTTTGTAGAAAATCACATACATCTGGTACCTGGGTAATAGAAAAAAGGTGTTCACTCTCCCACATAGCCATAACCAAGTTGACGTAGCTATTGGCACAAGATATGCCCATAGCTACGCCATCTTTCTGTTTAAATATATCATTCTTGAAAGCAAAAAGGTGATTCTCCAACACTATTTTTAATAATGAACATATCAGCTCAACCTTAGTGGGAGTGAACTCTGAATCTTGTATAAGGTATGCTTGTATTTTCTGTATGCCTAATAAATTAGGAATGACCGTAAATAACGATTTGACATCTAATGTCACTAAGAAATATGAGAGATCATCATCCACTGAACTCATTCTGTCATAGAGATCCAATAAAAATTGTTTAGTATCTCTAAGTATTGTTGTGTTCTTATCTATTAAGGGCCTCAAGGACTTCTCAATAAAAACTGAGATAGGTTCGGTGACCAAACCTCTACCTGCAACTATTGGCCTTAAAAGATCTTAAAAATAAGAAAAATTTGCATAGGATGCTATGCTATCCCAATGACAACATAGTCCTTAAACATTCCTGTAAAACTGGTACATTTCCATGTAATAACTGCAATTTCTGTCCCTATATTTGCAAGCATAATATGTTTGTTCATCCGGTTACAACATACTGTTACCTATTCGATGTAGTGGCTAATTGTAACTCAGAACACATAGTTTATTTGACATTGTGCACACATTGTCCTGCATTTTATGTAGGCAAAACTGATAGAACTAGTTCAGTGTGAACAGAAACAGCCCTGCTACCTGTTAGCTTGTACATAGTAACGTAAGGTAATGTACATATGTGAAGGTATGTATATCTACACATACATATATATAAATATATATTAATACATATGAAATATAGTTGTAGGTCTCAGTAGCCATACACACTCACTACAGGAAACAGTGAAGATATATGCAGCAACCAGAATCTGCAACACAGCCTGGCTCCTGTGAGACCTACTAAGCCCTTTAACTGCTTAAAGGTGCCTCCAGCACTTTGATTGATAGGCCCTATACTCAACTCAAAAGCAGAATATGAGCATACTAGTAGGCCCTACCACAAGACCATTGTAACACTAGTCTGTATGACCTACCACTAAGCCATGACTCTCATACAGGAATATAGTGCTAAATAAGTGGAACATGTAATAGTAGGAATGAAGATAAAGGCAATATAGTATGTCTACTACCCAAAGTATGTCATGCAGACTTTAATTGTCCCAATTACTGGATTCCCATACTAGTGTAGTGTTAACAGAAACAGCCCTGCTAATTGTTAGCTTGTACCCAATAATGTCAGCTAATGTACATATATGAAAGTATGTATATGTACACAGATATATATATATATTTATATAGCAATACATATGACATATAGTTGTAGGTGTCAGTATGCATACACACTCACTACAGGGAACAGGCAAGATAAATGCAGCAACCTGAATCTACAACACAGCATGAAGCATGGGAGATGTACTAACCTTCACACTCACAAAACACTGTCAACAGCATACCAGCATGGTCCACGCCCTACAATCTGAAAGGGCAACGCCTATCTCACATACCCTTTATAGCAGTGTCCTGAAATCACAGTGAGACATGCAATCAGTACACACCCAGCTGCATGCAATTAGCAAATGCTGCCTTACAATTGGTGCAGAGGCCATCACATGGACCTATGCAGATACCTACAAAAGCATTGAGTTCCCACACTACACTCACGCAATACATTCATTGCACAAACACTACGGATAAAGAGAGAGAGAGAGAGACAGAGAAAACAACCAAACAACCAAACAACCAAACAACCAAACAAATATTAGGACTGCCAGCAGCAAAATCAGCAGCAAGCAGCAAGGAGCAAACAGCAAGCAGCACCACTGGCACAGCAACAGCTGCCACAAACACAGGTAATGCAAAGTAGCAGGTTAATCCTGTGTATACTGTGACACCTCCAAATGTATCATAGTTCACTATAGGTATGTCCATGAGTTAGGTTATGTGTACATAGTCATGAAATATAAACATATGTAATATTGTTGTACATGTGGGCCATAACTAACACTTCCATAGCTTAGAACACAAGGCCAGTTGTGCATATATGATGCAGTAGTTCCCAGGGTCAGTAGAGGTTCCTCCTCATTGGTGTGGGACCACTGTGTATGTATGGCACTGTTCAGGTACATATCCTGTAGTATGGGCAGGGATTAATATCAGTCTGTCATGTGGTGCTATGTCCTCCAGGGGTGAATGTAGCACACATCCAGGGATACCATTTCGTAACAGTGATGATATGTGTTCTGCAATGATGAGGGTGGCTCTCACCTGGACATGTGAGAGGATAGGGAGGTTACAGTCATCTGGGATAACTAATAACACGTGTGTAGGACAATGGGGGGGGGTACCTGCACCTAAACTGTCTGCAACAATGTTGCCAATATCTGTGCATTTGGTGAATGTGAAGCATCTTAACACTGCAGACAACAGATGCCTTCCCGTCATGTGAATCTGCCCTGTGCTGCAGTAGCCTCCTACTATTGTTATACAATATGCCTGTATCTGTAGTCCACTGGACAGGATTAATAAGTGGTGTGCAGTTGTTCTGGGTTAGATAACTGTGTGCACAGTACATGCAGTATGTGGGATGTCTGTGGTAAGCATATGCAAAGGTGCTGGCTTCCACTGGCCCAGTGGGCTGCATGGATAGCATCACTGTCATAACTACTGAATAACTGTGTAATAACATGCATACATAGCAAGGTAGTGTACTGTGCTTGTGGTGTTGTTCGGATATGTATATCTAGGCTGAGTAATGTGTGTCCACATCACAGGGTTGGATGGCAGCACACATCCAGTATGTATGGATGAACACCCAGAATGTGTCAGACGTGTCACCTGTGCAGACGTATCTGGCCATTACCTGTGCATCCCCCACAACACACACACATGCAACATATGGCAGAAGTACTATAGCAGTACACACATGTTCATAGGTTCATACTAGGCTATCTGCCCGAGGGCATTTACAAGCCTAGCCCATCGTTTTGTGGCTTACACCACCCCTTTAGTATGGGGAACCATACCCATTATTTTGCTGTGCCTCTGTCGAGCAGTGACACTGAGGTAATCCCTGGGGTATATCTGCGATCTCCCATCCATTGGTCAAGATCTCTCTTGAACAAGGCCAGCGAGGTGCTCTGCCTCACATATACCGTGATTTTGTTCCACAGCATAGGAGTCTTTGGGTGATGAATCTATCCCTCCAGCATGTCCTATTAATAGCCGTCGCGAGGTTTAAGTCTCCCGCCCTTGTGGCTCTGATGGATCTAGATTTTTTGAGGTGAAGCATATTCATCAAATCTGGGTTTGACATGGCCTTGTATGTTAGGCAAAGGTCACCTCTGAGCAAGCGGTAAGCGACTGAATAGAACATACATGGACATGCTGGAGGGGCCATTTCCTAACCGAGAGGCTCCCTTCACTCTGTAATGAGCTCTAACAGTTGAGAATGAACAGTTCATAGGTTCATACTAGGCTATTTGCCCTAGGGCATTGGTAAGCCTAGTAGAATGTGTTTGTCTTTTGCCACCCAATCACAAGTTATGCTGCTATGCCCTTGTCCGACTTTAGTATACTGTGCCTCTGTCTAACAGCGACATAGAAGTGATACCTGGGGTACAACTATGATCTCCATCCACTCATCCAGATTCCTATGGAAGAGAGTCAATGAGGGACTCTGCCTAACCAGTAGTGTGAGCTCATTACAGAGTGAAGGAGCCTCGGTTAGAATATGCCCCTCCAGCATGTCCATGTATGCTGCTAGGCCCTTCCGACTTGGTTATGGGCTCTGTTCCGGGGTGCATAATTTTTCTGGGTAACAGGGTTTATATCCGATTCCTTGAAAGGCATAGCCCGGGTCCAGTGGATTCATTTCCCGGGAGAAGCTTTTGGTAGATTGCCCCTTTTTCTGTTGCCCTGTACCAGTTCTGGGGTTTTGGTTAGGACTAAAAATGAGTGCAATTATACCTGTAGGTAGAAAAGGGCCCAAATGCCCCGATCTTGAACAGCAGTTAGGGGGCATATCAGCTGAACCCACTTCCTGGGAGCAAATGAAAACCGTACCATTTTCCCCCCGGTAATACGTTTCTGTCCCAAATCCCAAAATTTGTTGTACTTCCAAAGTGGGGTGGGAATTGCATTGAATACGAACTCCCCTCCCTTTTAAATGGGGGGCCGCAAAAATGGTGCTATAACTGGTATCGGTTGCCCTGAAAAACCCAAACGGTTCATGTTCTCCAGTTCATTCCGTCTGGTATTTTGGGGGCCACCTTGGGTCTGCCCATTTTGAGACTCATTTACTTCCCTCCTTTGTTAAAAAGGGTGTGGGGCCAGATTGAAAACGGGCATAGGGTGTGGGGCCCCCAAAAAAGGCTGTTGACGGGTCAATGCCCCAGAAAGCAAAAAAGGGGCACTTGGCAACCTGTAAATGACACCTATTCTAAATTTTGGAAATATGTGTTTTTTGGGCTGCTATAGGTAGGTGTAAAAGGTGGGGCAAATGTCGGCTGTGTGAAGTTGAATGTCCAGAGATCCAAAAATGGCGGGCCCATTCCACACGGGAAATTTGACAGTATCCGTATGTTGGGGTTCCTGGTGTTTGTTTTGTGGCGGGTCTAGTGGAAGGTGCCCCCTATCATTTTAACCTGGTAACGTGTTGGGGCCTGATGTAAGGCATAGTCAGGGAGGTGTTTTGTTAACGAATGGCTGTGAGTTTCGACTTGGTTTTGGTTATTGGTGTTGTTTATGTGGAGTTTGCCGGGAGCTGCAGGATCCTGTGCTGGGACGGGGTTGAGTCGATGATAGGGACATTTTTAGGTGTTTTGGGTGGTGGTTACGGGAATGGGTGAGTGGGGATTTTGGTGATGGTTATGGGGGTTTAGTGAAGGTGCCTAGTCGGGTTAGGTTCTCCTCCATGGGGAAATTTTTTGTTGGGGGAAGGGGTTGTCTGTGTAATCATTTTTTCCTTGTTTGGGGAAAACCCCTCCCCGTGGACGGGGAGGGAATGAAATCCTTTGGGCACTAAAATTTTTGCCGAAATAAAAGAAAAAACGGGTCCAGTGGGGATGGGGGTGTACTACTTTATAAATGTGTGAAAAAGTGTCGTGAAAAATGCCGGAAACCCTGTCTGGTCAAAATAAGTAAATGAAAATGACAACGACTTCTGCATGTGAACAGGAACTCGTAACAATGGAAACAAGGGTCCAGTGGGGAGTGTACTATTAATACAACCGTGAAATAAAAGTCAGTAACAAGCAAAAAAAAAAAGGGTGCCAGGGGCCATGAGTTTTGCACAAAAACAATGTGAAATGTCAGAAGTACGTCAGTAGCAGGCAAAAAACCAAAAAAGAGCCCCCAGTTGTGGAGAGTAACCTATTGAACATAGTGAAAAAAACCCTTTAAGTTAAAAAGGCCGGGGCCCCTGATAAGGTTACACACAGGGACAATCAGAGCCCCCAATTTCAATAAAAAAGATTTTTCCTGACCAATGTTCCCCAAACCTTAATGAAAAAAACTTTAACCAAGTCAAAAAAACTAAATGTATAACTGTTAGGTTTTCCAACAGAATAATAAATTAAACACTCCCATAGAAGTTCCATTATTGTTGAAATATGTGTCCTGGGTCCTTTCCAAAACTCCAAAAAAAGGAACCCCTTCTGGCGGGGATAGTACCACCAAGGGGTGCTACATGACCCGTTTAACCACCCAGAATAGGGGAGACTCCTGTAAAACCTTGTTGGGATAAATGTGTTCTGTGTGGACTTCGGGTAGACTTTGCAAAAAAAAAATTTCCCCACGTGCGAGATCCCCCGGGGTTTCCCACAGGTGGGGTCCACCCCCCAAAAAACCCAGGAGGGGTCTGCAATTTTTGGGCCACCCCGAAAACAGAAAAGATGCCCTGAGGGATTGGACCAATAGCAGAAGACACCTGCAGGTGATAATTCAAGTTATTACACAGTTGCCCGGGTTTTGTGGAATTTTTTTTCAGAGGGCCTGTGGGGTCCACCAAAGAAAAACAGCAACAAGTTGTCAATGGGCCCCAAACAAAAGAAGACACCACCCTGAATTAAATCAAATCTTTAAAGGAAAAAACTTTAATTACCAATGTCCGTTGGTTTAAAAAATTAAAAAGCTTGGATCAATAAGGAAAAGCCAAAAAATTTTATCAAAAGGGGAAAATAAAAAGGGAAACAGCTGTATAAACAATAAAGAAGGAAGTAAAAAGGGGAAAAAAAGTCAAAAGGTGGGGGGTAAAGATCAACTAAAGGGCATAAGGAAAAGAAAAGGGAAAGCATTTCATAAATAGGGTTAAAGGTGAAGAGAGGGGGGGGAAAACTTATGGACCCAAAAAGAAAAAGAGTGGGGAAGACATTTTAGGATTTTTAAAGGAGGAAGGGTGAGTTTAGAGAACCCCGGTTTGAAAACGTTTGAACCTGTTTTTATGCCCCATAAGGGTAGGGTTTGAGAAGTAAAAAGACTATTGACTAGGAAGGGGGAATGTTTAAGTACGTTATGTGAAAAAAGGAAAGTGATAAATTACTCTTTACATTCCGGCCCCTCCCTTACTAGGCACCCATAAGGGGTGTTTTTTAAAATTATCTAAAAAACAATTTAAAAAACGGGAAGATGTGAACTTGTGTAAAGGGGACTGTTTTCACAAAAACTGTAATTGAAAGAAATTTGGGAATGAACATACTTTTTTTTCGTTTCATTTGGCAATGGCCGGCCCCAAGTGTGATTTTTTATTCCCTGACATTTTTTTTTTGAAGTGTGATTGTATTGAAGTGACTTTTCAAATATGTATTGAATGTAAGGGTTTTATTTTTTCCCCCGTAGGTTTGGTGTCTTGGGTGCAGGGGAATGTCTTGTCCCCCAGGTCTGTGTGAAAAATGTCAATGGTGAAAATGTGTCCCCCATTGGTCAAATTGAAGTCACCTTTAAGTAATGGACGTACCCTGGTTCATTTTTCCCTTCCCCCTGGTGGGGCGTCGCGGGGGCTAATCGGGGGGTCCCTGTGGTAATGCCCCTAAAGGCAGATGGCGGGCCCCAAATGGTCCCAAAGGACAGTCCCCGGGGTTCCGTGGGGGCATCCGGGGCGTACTCCTTTTCCCGGGTCCCAAGGGGATGAAACCCCCACATTTTTGAATGATCAGGAAGGACTTGGAAAGGCACCAACAGGGCGGGGGAGTGAGAGCTTCCAAGCCAGCAGAGGCCATGGTTCGGCATCCGTCTTACTGCTTGGAGGGGGGGGATGCACCTCCACAAAGATGCCCATGGGCCGGGGCGATGGGGGTTTTCCGCGGGTCCGAGAGCGAAGCTGGCATGGGGGCGACGGCCCACCCCCCAAGTCCGACCCCCCAGAAATGCGGGTTGTGGCAAGACGCCCCAAACCAGTGCCTGGCCGGCACCCCCCCGGGCGGCCAGAAACACCCCCCGTTTCCGTGCGACCCACGGGATCCGGAAGGGCCCGACACCCCCCCACCCGGTCCGGCCTGCCCCAGACCCGGAGACCACGGTGCAGTCTTGGCGTCCAAAAAACCCCTGTCATCACCTTATGGGGACTTGGTTTACCCAATAGCCAAACACCGGGAAAACACAAACCCCCCCCAAAACGGCCCACCCTGACGTCCCCTCCCCCAAAAAAATTTGGGAAGTGGTTGGGCTCCAAACCCACATGGAAATTACACGGGCCCACCCCTCAACAAAACACTGCAAAAGGTAAACCTTTCTGTGCCTACACAAATTTTAAATGTCATTTGGGTTTGTTACTTTTGCGTTTGGGTTATACCCACACCTGTGCAAAATGATGAATGTCCCTTGTTACTCCCCCCATTCAAAAAGGTACCAGTCCCAACCAAAATGCAAACTTTGATTGGGAATAAAATTTGTCTGTTATTGTTCAGTAATGTTTGTTTTCCACATCTTTTCCCCCCCCTGTAAACCCAATGCCCCCCTCCCACCCTTTTTTTTAAACCCCCAATGAAGCGGGAACATACAGGTAACTTTTCAGAATGCACATTTGTTTTATGGCCCCCCCTTCTTACCTGTCTCACATGCAAACCCACTTGAAAAAGGGCACAGGTACTGATCCCTATTACACAAACATGTTTCCCTGAAATGAAAAAGACACATCCCAATCCCCCAATTGACTTCGGTTTCCCTACTGGTATAGGTCAGGCTTAATAGTGAAATTATGGACGGATTATTTTCTGTTGCAGGCTGTTAAAAAAAAGAATTGGAATCCACTCCTTTTGGGGACATTACTTAAGAATTTATTTAATTTTTCGTCCCAATTCTTTTTTGTTTTTTTTGTTTTATAGGGGTATCCATATGTTTGTTGGGTAATGCCCCTGATGAAAATTTGGGGAAAAACCCCCACCCCTTTGTGAAAATAAACCAACAGAAAAACACTCTTTATTTGGTTTCCCCATACCTAACGGGCTGAAAAAAAAAGACACTTGCAGGGGGCTACATTTTGGGAAAACACAACTTATTGACTACCACGGGTAAAATTCATGAGGGTTTCCCCATTAAAAAAGGCATTCCCCTAGAAGGACACACAAAAAACCCTTTGGGCCCCCCCTCCCTACTTAAAATGGAAAACGTTAGAGGGGAAAAACGGGAGGTTTCTCGGGTGAAAGATAACCTCACATAGTGCAAAATCTCACCCTTTTTCAGGTTCAAAACTTTACCCCAAAGAGGTTTGGAGGTTTGCATATGTGGGGATCCAGAACTCCAGTGTGATTAGTATGGTTTGATTGCAACAATGGGGATATACTCCCAGTGGTGAGCAGTTTGTACTCATGTTTGTAAAGGTCAGCTCTAGTATATCTGCCCCTCTTGTGGGAAGGTTGGTTACCTGTTCCATAGCCAAAGAATGTCTGATCGATGGGAACCTTAGAGCTTGGGTATTGTGGCTTGTGTAATGTTCACAGTCTATGTTTGGGTAGCTGGCATCACCCAGTATGATGGTGTTTGCAGAGTAATCTAAACTCTCCTGTGTCAGCATGAAGGCTGTGTGGGAGACCTGAGTTTGAGAGGGTGCTGTAAGAGCTCCTCTGTGTCTCTTTCCATGTGGTCCAGGGAGTACGTCCCAACAGGTAGCTGACTGTGACTCTCCCTTGCTCTGTCTGGAGGGGCACGTCTGTCAACAGCTCATGTCAAGCAAGTGCACACCCCTCATAAATGATGTGGAAACCTTCAAAGGCCCAAGGCCTGTTGAAAATATGGACCAGACTGCAGATACCTGTATAGAGGCATTCTGTGGACACATTCAGGAATGCATGGATCATGAAGCCACATATGAAAGCATGACCCAATTCTCCAAAGGCAGATGTCCTGGGCGCGGACACCAGCCATAAACACACTATACAATAGAAGGATGACGCCACTACATGATACAACAACCTCCCAAAATATGAAGGCACCACTGATGAGTATTGGAAGACAACTACAGGCACCCATATGATTGTCTAAGGCCATCTTTGAGAGGGATTCCACAAGCCACTGAGGATAATCACAAGGCTGCCTGTAGTTATGTTAATAACCTGGGTGGTACTACCCAGATATGCTCAGAGGTAATACAATATGTCACACAAAATATAAAACACACAGACATTGCCATCATCCTAGTGGACAGGTTCAATGCTGCCTTCTCTCCCCACCACACCAAAGGGAACATATGTCTGCAGCACAGTGCTTCCCCTGACATCACAGATGCTCAGGTAAGAGATGCCCTTCCCAAAGCAATAAACACTGCATCAATGGGACCAGACAGTGTCCCTACATGAACCACAAGAAGAGCTACACCCAGACATAACACCACTGTTCAATCCCAGCCTTAATACACGATATGTGGCCAGAGAGTGGCATACAGCAACAGTGGTCCCTCAACATGCAGGTGGTGCCGTCACGGATACTGGACACTACTCGCCCCATATGTCTGACTAGCTTTGTCTGCAAAGCTATGGCAAGGATCATCATGAACCTCACATATCTAGATATTGTGGACCTACAGACATGTCACCATACACAGTTTGGCTTTGTCAATGGAAAATCCTGCCTATCAAACCTGTTTGCTTTGTTTGAAACAGTCACCAAGGCCACTGTCAAGGGGTAGGAGGTCCACACAGCCTACCTGGACCTTGCATAAGCCTTGGATACAATACCCCATTTGTGCATTCTAGGGAAGCTCACCAGTGTACATATTAACCCCTATGTCACTATGGGTATTGCACAGTGGCTCAAGGGCAGAACACACATGGTAGAATTGCTGGAGCCATGTCAGCCTCCAACCTGGTACAAGTGGTGTCCCACAAGGCACAGCCCTAGGAGCTGTCATGTTCATTATATAGTTGTCATAGGTACAGGCCAACATGGAAGTACTGTGGGTCAGCAAGTCGCAGGTGACTGCAGACCAAACACCATAATCAACTCAACAGCTAACACACGCATCCTCCAAATGGGACTCTTGCAAACACACGACTTGTGCCACAGCCATGGCCTCAACGTGAATGACAGAAAGAGTATAGTCATCCCCTTTGTCAAACACTAAGTGACCACAATGTACCACATATGTGTTAATCCAGTAAGTGCAGACCAAGGAATTATGGACCTCGAGTGCGCGGGTTGATAGCATTCTACCATTTGACAACAACATGGACAAAGTGGTTAGGTAAGCATGTTATATGGGCCACATCATCATGGGATCCACATGTAGGCCAGGGGAGGACATTGTGCCCTTTACTCATCCCTCATCATGCCCATAATTGACTATGATGAACCTGTCGGCATGCACCTTACCAGACACCTGCAGCAACTGGGGCTACCACATATGTACCTCGACAAGGGGATCAAAGTGCTCAAACAGATGCCACATACCGACTGGTTAAAGTAGCAGCAGCTCTACTCAGTGACATACTGCCTCTTCATAGGCAATCTGTGCCTGACATAGAAGGCCAGGTCATACCCTCACGTAATGGCCATGCTGCATCTCAGAATATCCAGATCCCACCAGGATACACGCTGGAAATACTTGAACCTCAGGAGTGATATGCATAGGACATGGTGGAGGGGCACATTCACAACTCAGAGGCTCCCTTCATTCCTGATTATTATCCCAATAGAGGTTAGGCAGACTGACTCAGTGACTATCTTCAAGAGCGATATTAATGACTGGATGTGACATTGTAGGGTTACCCTGGGTATCACTTATGTGTCACTGTGAGAAAGAGGCACAGTATACTAACCTTGGAAAAGGGCATAGCAAGACAGATTCACAATGCATGTTGAAAGGCACCCACATTCTGGCTAGGTGGATACATGCCCTGGGCAGATATCCCTGTACGAACCTATGGACCTATGTCTCTTTCACCATTGGCCCTATGTGCTGTCAATCACCAATGTAATCTCAATACTCCGGTAGCATGTGCAAAGGTCAGTTGTCAGTCACCTCTATGGTACAGTTGTGGAATATGTGTGTCATGTAGTAATGTCACAGCTGCCACATGTACACAGTCAACCCTATCCCCTACCCATTGATGTACATCACATGTATGAGATGGAAACACATGGCCAAACTGTAACAACAACATACAAGTCAGTCAGATGCATGGACACATATGACTCAGTCATTGTCCATGCCACCACAGCTGATGTGGGATGTCGCTCACTGGGATACATGATAGGGAACATGGAAGGGATCACTGAGCAAGTGACACAGGCTGGTAGACCCTGACCTTGGTTGGCATCAGACCCTCACCAGGGATTCCAACAAATTACTGAATGCTAATGAATAAGTGTAGCTACAACACCCTAGCTGAATGGTTCTTAGCATGCAGTCACTGCATTGCTATGGAATACTGTCTTACCACTCCCACAACAGGTGAGAACATGCAGCTCCTGTACATTAACAACATGTAGACTTTATGCCCCAGACCAGGTGTGCATCCCTCACTACTAGGCTGATAGCATCTACATCTCACACTGTATATACACATCCCACATGCAGCATCTGCACAGAAGACCACGGTCATAATGTTACCCTGTGCAAATACCATGTATTCACATGTGGCAGGCATCACACATGGTAACTATTGAAAGTCACAGGTACATATGTGTATTTGGCACACACATACATCATGTGTTCATTGCCATAACTGGTGTAATCAATGTCATGCATTATTGAGAGGGACAACCCACACACATGGGCATTCTGTGTGTGCACAACACACATGGCATGTCTGTAATCAAAAGCCATACATAATTGTGATATCGTTTAGAAAGGGGTATGTGCATCCTGTAGTGTGTTTTCCCAGTTGCCAAAAGGGATATATCAATCATACATACTTACCCCCCTTCATACACACTTGCCACCTGCTGGATTCAAACCCCTACCTAACTATGTTAAGACACTAGAGACAGACGCATTAGCGCAGCGCGCTATTCGCATTACTGGGGGATTGCCTTTCCCCTGATATAGTTATAGGGTGCTGACATCATCAGAGTTTAGAAAGTGGAATGATCATCCTGTGGTGTGTTTTCCCAGTTGCCAAAAGGGATGTTTCTTTCATATACACTTACCTCCCTTCACACACTTGCCACCTGCTGGATTCAAACCCCTACCTAGCTATGTTGTGACACTAGAGACGAACGCATTAGCACAGCACGCTATTCAGATTACTGAGAGAATATTTTTCTCCAATATACTTATAGGGTGCTGACATCATCAGAGTCTAGAAAGTGGAATGATCATCCTCTGGTGTGTTTTCCCAGTTGCCAAAAGGGATGTTTCTTTCATACACACTTACCCCCCTTCACACACACTTGCCACCTGCTGGATTCAAACCCCTACCTAATTATGTTATGACACTACAGACGGACACATTAGTACAGCGTGCTATTCGGATTACTGAAAGAATCTTTTTCTCCAATATACTTATAGGGTGCTGACATCATCAGAGTCTAGAAAGTGGAATGATCATCCTCTGGTGTGTTTTCCCAGTTGCCAAAAGGGATGTTTCTTTCATACATACTTACACAAACACTCAACCCCCTTCACACACACTTGCCACCTGCTGGATTCAAACCCCTACCTAACTATGTTATGACATTACAGATGGACGCATTAGCACGGCGCGCTATTTGGATTACTGAGAGAATCCTTTTCTCCAATATACTTATAGGGTGCTGACATCATCAGAGTCTAGAAAGTGGAATGATCATCCTTTGGTGTGTTTTCCCAGTTGCCAAAAGGGATGTTTCGTTCATATACACTTACACACACACTCACCCCCCTTCACACACACTTGCCACCTGCTGGATTCAAACCCCTACCTAACTATGTTATGACACTACAGACAGATGCATTAGCACGGCACGTTATTCGGATTACTGAGAGAATCCTTTTCTCCAATATACTTATAGGGTGCTTACATGATCAGTGTCTAGAAAGGAGGATGAGCATCCTCTGGTGTGTTTTCACATTTGCTAGGGGTAACATTTGGACCAAGTGTGTGAGCATGCCCAGTTCAGCCTTCCCGTGGCATGTTGTGTGAAAGATGTCTCATTTATCTAAGTGTGTGAGCATGCCCAGTGTGGGCTTTACATATGTTGAACTCTGCAGCCCATCACATTTGTGGATGAGTGTGACCTTCAACAAATACCTCCAGTTTATGGTTGTGTGTTCTTTGCCATGTTGTGTAGTTACTGTCCGAATGCTTTTGTGTGAACAAAACAGGGAGTATACTGTGCCTGCAGGTTTTGCATGGGATACTTTGCACACAATTGTCAACATCCGTTCATACTGACCTAACACTGTAGCACTGTCTAGTGTAGTGTTTCAGTACTTTCACTGTGGTGGTCAGTATCCTGGGCTTTAGTCCTATCACTGCTTTACATTTCCATAGTGTGCACAACAGCCTGGTTAGGGTCCAGTTGTGCACATCTGCACAAAGGCAGTGCCTCTACAGACCCTGTTAATTGCTGCCCCATAAGCTTAACAAGTGTAGTCTGCAAATCTATGGAGAGGATCATAATTGAGCTCATAAACAAAGATATAGGGGACATGCAGACATTGTACCCATCCCATTTTGGCTTGGTCAGGGCAGATCATGCCTTTTGTACTGGGTTGACATCTTCAAATTGGTCACTTAGGCCATTGTTGGGGAAAGGCAGTCCATACAGCCTACCTTGGCCTTGCAAACACTTTCAACACAATACCCCACTCAGGTATTGTGGAAAACCCTAACAACTGAAATGCAAACCCATATGTCACAAGATGGGTTGCAAACTGGCTTAAGGACGGGACCCACAGGGTTAGAGTTGCTGGCACTATGTTAGACTCCAGGCTGGTCACAGGTGGTGTCACACAGGGCTCAGTCCTTGGCCCCATTGTTTGTCATGTACTTCCCAGAAGTACAGGCCAACATGGGAGGACTTTGGATGACAATGTTAGCAGATGACTGCACACTGGGCACCATAGTGGACCGTGCATCACACACAGATATCCTTCAGAAGGGACTCACAGTAACTGATAGCTGGTGCCAGGGCCATGGCCTGAAGTCAAAGTGCACAACATGTGTAGACATACCCTTCAGGAAAAGCAAGGTGACCCCAAGCTACCATATAGGTGGCAATCCTCTAAGCACAGAGGAGGTTATCATGGACCTGGGGACCCAGGTTGACAGTCGCCATTCTTCTGAGACTCACATTGCTAAAGTGGCTAGGAACACCTTCTACATTGCCCACCTGATCAGGATGGGATTCACATCCAGATCTAGTGGGTCATTGTTCCCCTGTACTCTTCACTTATCAGACCGGTGATCGAGTTGAATGCCCTATTCTGGCTGTATCTCACCCAACATCTGCAGCAATTGGAGACACCCTGACTGTCCCCACCTAAAGGATCTAGGAACCCCAACAGCTGTCATATGCTGCCAGATTGAAGACACTCACACTCTATTCACTCACATACCGTCTGCTTAGAGGTGACATGTGCCTGACATGCGAGGCCATGTCCAAACAGAGATTAATGGACATGCTCCACCTCAGACTCAGAAGATCCACCTGAACCACTAGTGCAGGTGACTTACACCTTAGCAGGGATGTATGTTGGACATGTTGGAGGGATGGAGTTATCACCGGAGACTCCCTATGCTGTGGAATACAATCCTGGTCCATTTGAGGCAGAGCACCTTGCTGGCTGTGTTCAAGAGGTATCTTGACCTAATGCTAGTCGGAGAATGTGTTTGTCCATCAACACATTGTAAGCGTAGTTTGCCATGTCATATGTCTTGTTTAGTATACTGTGCCTCTGTCTACCTGTGACATAACATTGATACCCAGGGTAAACCTCCCATCTCCCATCCACTCATTAGGATTCCTGTTGAGGGACTCAACCAGTGTCTCTATGGACAACCTGTACTGGTAGTTTACTCATGTGTGGGGTGGCTTCTGTGTTTTGGATAATGCAGTACAGCCTGTCCTATATATGTCAGTGCTGGGGTTCAGGTCCCTCATGTGCATAGCTCCCTGCCATTCAGATTGTACAAGGTGCAGCATGTGCATTGATTCCAGCTTGGACATGGCTTTCTACATCAGGCACAGCTTGCATCTGGGTGGACAGCATGGCAGTGTGTGGAGCTGCACTCTGTTTAATCAGACTACACATTACATGTGTTCCAGCTCTGTCATACTCCTGGTGAGGTACTGTTGTGGACTTTACAGGTGCTGGATGTGTGTGCATGAGGTACACCCACAGGGCTGTTGTGGTCATTTCTAATGCTGATGAAAGATAACTGCAGAACCAGAATGACCTCCCTTAGCTTGATGTCAGACAGCATGGACCATACAATCACAACTGAAAACAGGACCCTCTCCACAAAGGGAAAGTGTCCTGTCTGGTGGACCCCAGCCATAAACAAACTGTATGACAGATGAGGGTTACTAATGCAAGACAGAGCTACATCTCCAAAAGGGAAGACAGCTGTGATCAGCACTAGTAGAAAGCTACATTATCTCATAAAGACATGCAAGGTCAACTTGGGGACATAAATCACCAAAGACAATGAAGGTAACCACACTGCTTTCTTCAGTTATGTCAGACACCTGGTTGTGAACCCTCGGATATGCTCAGAGTTGGTACACAACAGCATATATTCCAGTGACCAGACAGATATTGGCAACATTCCGGACAGCTTCAGTGTGATTTACCCCCTCCCTCACCCCCAAAACAAGATAGTTATCACTGCTGTATGTAACCTCACTGTCATCTTGGATGTCCATGTGAGAGCCACACTCAGCAAAGACAAGTACACAGCATCCATGGGACCTGCTGGTATCTCCAGCTGCATGCTATGTGAACTCCAGAAGGGGCTGGACCCATATATACAACTGCTATTTAACCTTAGTCTTGCTACAGGATATGTACCTGAACACTGGCATACGGCAACAGTGGTCCCACTACACAAGGGAGATGCCTCCACAGACCATGGCAACTACCACCACACAGGCTTAACCAGCCTTGTCTGCAAAGATATTGGAGGAGTCATGGAGCTCTTACACAGACACATTACTGACCTACAGACCCTTGTTCCCACCTAGTTCAGCTTTGTACAGGGCAGATCCTGCCTTTTGCACCTTTGCACCGAAAAGTACCTACCATGAAGATCAGGGTTCTTCAACACATGTCATATGCTTCCAGAATAGAGGAAGTCCAGCTTTGTTCAGTGTCATACCGCATACTTACAGGTGACCTATGCCTGACATAAAAGACCATGTCCAATCAGGATTTGGTGGACATGCTCCACTGCAAGCAATCCAAATCCACCAGAGCCATGAGAGCTGAGTATTTGAACCTCAGCACATACATGTATAGGACATGCCGGAGGGACAGAGTCATAACTCAGAGGCATCTCACACTCTAGCAGAGTATCCCAGTTCATGTTTGACAGAGTCCCTCACTGACTCTCTTCAGGAGACATCTGGACAACTGCATATGAGACGGAGGCACAGACTAGACAGAGACACAGTCATGTTATTCAATTACGTAAGGGGTCATAATGTGTCACTACTAAGTCAGAGGCACAATATTCAGAATCTATTCTGTACACTTATTACCACTATAAGGGTGGCAATAGCCACATCACTATGGCTAGGCTTATACATGCACTAGGGCAGATAGCCTAGTAGTACACTATGACACTATGAAACACCGGTGTATGTGTAGCTATTGTCAATCAAACAGTATGATGTGGCTTGGGGGCTTGATATCTCCCTGTATTCCAACATTGTTTTGTCTATTCCTTCTAGCATGTCTAGGGATCAGTTGCTAGTGTCCTCTCCTGCTCAGCTAGTGAACCTGGGAATATTGAGGCACTGTTACAGTTGCCTCATGTACACTGACAACCCTCTCCTTCTGCCATAAAACACACATACATGTGAGAGATGCAACTATATAGCCAAAGTGGAGGCTGAGCTCTCTCAACATAGGACTAGCAAGACCAGTGAGAGGGTGAAGGTAACCACACACACATCTTTAATCCAGTCTCACATGGCACTGTCACAACTTAAGATCATACACATAGACACACAGAGACACTCGGAGGCTCTGATCAGAAGTCTACCAGAATGGCGGTGGCCACCACAGCAGACACTCACACAACTGCCTCCACAGGGCACAGCACATGCAACACATTGACCGCAGAGTCGGTGTGCCAAACAGTCACAGCCCTTAAGGCCAAACACAATGCCAGACACACTTGTCATAGGTGACTCCATAGTCAGACACACTGATGTCCCACTCACCAGATCAGGTACAGAGGAGGTCACAGTAAGCTGCCTATTGGGCACTGGAATCCACCACATAATGCAAGCACTCAGGTCACTAAACTGCAAGTACAGGTCTGACCCAGTCATAATCCATGCTGGTGTGAACGACCTGAGATGTACCTCCCTGGACTACATGGAAAGAGACATAGAGGATCCCTCTGATTATGTAGGCCAGGCAGGTATGACCCTGACCTTCGGCAGTATCCTACCTTCACCAAGTATGATGCCACATAAACAGAGACAAGATGATCAGCTGTAGTATTTTGCTTAGACTATGGTGTCATTCTAAGGGGATCCAATGTTTGTCTGTCTGGGATGACATGCTGGACAGGCCACGGTGATTTGCAAGGGACGGCTTGCACCTGTCACCCCTGGGCTTCCGGATTTCAGATGATGCTCTTGCCACCCCCATTGTGCCTTTTTTATGCAAGATTCAGATTCTACACCTACCACCCTAGAACACAGTAAAGGAAAGACACTAAGGCTAATGCTGCTCAATGCCCAAAGTCTCAACCTCAAGCTGCACACACTCTATGCCCTTCTCAGTATGTAGCACATTGATGTCTGTGCTGTGCCTGAAACCTGGTTCACAGCTTCTGACAGCACCCCGGCACTATCGGGTGTTACCTCATATCATGCATTCCGGCACCAGCATCCCGACAACACCAAGAGGGATGGTGGGTGTCCATATTCATCAAGGACACCCTCACCTCATGGTTGGTGGCAACACACGATGCATCGGAGACCATCCAGGTGCCAGTGACCGTAGGCAAGACTGCTCTGCAGTTTGTAGCATGTTACATGCCACCCGCTCAAACTCAGGTACCTCACACAGCTATCCTGCAAACACTGAAGGGAATAAATGTATCTCCAAACACCATCCTACTGGGTGATTCCAACTATCCACATATAGACTGGGATCACTAATCATGCCACAACACTCTAACACAAAGGTTCCAAGAGTTCATACACTGAAATGCCATGGAACAACTGGTCCCAATCCCCTCAGGTGGAGGCAACATACTAGAACACATCATCACGAACATGGGGTCACACTGTTCAACACCAGACGTATATCCATCATTGGTGAGATCAGATCATGGACTACTCTCAGTGGGAGTCCACATCCCACCCACACCCCAGATGGGAAATGAAACGGTGAAGACCTTCTCAAATGCCGACTTCACATTTCTGAGGACTGGTGTGGTCTCTTTCAAGGCCCCCAGGCCAGCGGGCACCATTACCCAAGCCACTGTATCACTTAGAAATGCCTTCTACCAGCACCTCCAGGACTGCATGGTTCAGGCAATCCCAAATAATAATGACTCTTTGTACCACAGGCAAGCATCCAGTCTGGTGGACCCTAGCCATAAACAAGCTGTACAACACAAGGAAGGAGCTACTACAAGATAGAGCGTAATCCGTAGGGGGGAAGACACCCCTGCTCATTGTGAGTAAAACACTGGGTTCCCCCATACAATCATCCGAGGCATGTTTTGAGAGTAAACCCACTCAGGACTCCAGGGACAATCATGAGGCCTTTTTTACCTATGTTTGAAACCTGGGAGGAAACTCCCAGATATGCTCAGACTTAGTTCAGAATGATGTTGATATCACTGCACCTACAGACATTGGCAACATACTGGCTGACAGGTTCAGTGCAGATTTCTCCCCCCCCTCCCCCCAACTGAGGGGGTATGTAGACCAGAGGATTGTAGCCCCCCAAACATCTCCACTGCTGGGGTGGGAACTGCTCAATCCAAGGCAGAAAACACTTTATCCATGGGACCAGATGGTGTCCCCAATTGTGTGTTCCATGAACTCAATGAGTAATTACACCCGCAGTTAGGTCAGCTATTTAATCTTAGCCTCACCTCAGGATATGTTCCCAAGGAGTGGCATACAGCAATGGTGGACCCACTTCACAAAGGAGGTGCCTCCACCAACTCCAGAAACTACCATCCCATCAGCTTGACAAGCCTGTTCTGCTAAGCTATGGAGAGGATCATAATGGGAATTCTAAATGAAGACATAGGGGACTTGCAGACATTGGATCCAATCCAGTTTGGCTTTGTCAAGGGCAGATCATGCCTTTTAAACTTGGTTGACTTTTTCAAAACACTCACCCAGGCCATTGACGTGGGCAAGGCAGTCCACACAGCCTACCTTGACCTGGCAAAGGCTTTCGACACAATACCCCACTCAGGTATCATTGAAAACATCACCAGCTTAATTGTGAACCCATACATCACAGCATGGGTTGCAAACTGCCTAAGTGACGGAACACACAGGGTCAAAGTTGCTGGTGCCAGTTCACACTCCAGAGCTGTCACAAGTGGTGTCCCACAGGGCTCAGTCCTGGGCCCACATTTGTTCAGTATCTACTTTTCAGAAGTACGAGCAAACACAGGAGGATTATGGCTGACAACGTTTGAAGATGACTGCAAACTGGGAAGCATAGTTGGAAACCCATCTGACACAGACATCCTTCAGAAGGGTCTCATAGACACAGATAACTGGTGCCACGGCCATGGCCTTACATTAAACACTAAACAATGCATAGCCATACCCTTCAGGAAGAACAAGGTTACCACTACTTCCCATCTAGGTGGCAATCCTCTAAGCACAACGTAGGTTATCAGGGACCTGGGCACCCAGGTTGACAGTGACCTTTGTTTGACACTCACATTGCCAGGGTAGTTTGGAAGGCCTTCTACATTGGCCACCTCATCATGCAATGATTCACATCTAGATCAAGGGAGGTCATCGTTCCCTGTACTCATCACTCATCACACCAATGATTGCATACAATGCCCCATTCAGATTGGATGGGCCCACAAATTCCTCGACAGGAGGTGAAAGGGTCTCAAACATATTTCTTATGCTGCCCGACTGAAGGAATTCCAGCTGTATTCAGTCGCTTACTGACTGCTCAGAGGTGACCTGTGCCTGACATACAAGGCTATGTCCAACCCAGAATTAATGAACATGCTTCACCTCAAGACCTCTACATCCATCAGAACTACAAGGGCAGGAGACCTAAACCTCAACACAGATATTAATAGGATGTGCTGGAGGGACAGATTCATCACCCAGAGAGTCCATATGCTGTGGAATAACATCCTGGTACATGTGAGGCTGAGCACCTCACTGGCTTTGTTCAAGTGAGATCTTGACCAATGGATGGGAGATTGCAGGTATACCCAAGGGATAACCTCAGTATCACTGCTTGACAGAGGCACAGCAAAATAATGGGCATATTATCCATCAACTTGCAGGGTGGCAGAAGCCACAAAACTCTGGGCTAGGCTTATTAATGCCCTAGGGCAGATAGCCTAGTATGAACCTATGAACCTATGGACATAGGCCTGGGGCAGTTCCTGCTATTAGGACAGTGGTCTGCAGCAGGCTATATAGTAGTAGTCGGTTTTAGCCATTGGTTTTTGACCATGGCTATTCCATGTTGCTTCTTGTTGCGGTACAAACATGGGTGTGTGGTTATCCATGCTATTTATTGCTAGTCACCCTCATTTTGTATCTTGTTCCATGTTTTTGCACATGTACATCACTGTATGACGTGCAGCTGTTTCCGCAGGGTCATATGCGTGGATATGGATGTTAGTTGGGGTCTTCAGGTGTGCATATTGTACATGATATTACATTACTTAACACATGGCATTCATGCCTCAGGTGGTGCTGCAGGGCCACCTCTGTCGGATACACATACTACACTCCCTGTATGTTTGGAAGCAGGTTGTGTCATGTTAGGCATTCCTGTTACTGTATGAGTGAGTCAGAGCAGGTATCAGTCCCAGTGTTCCTACTGATCAAGCGTATGTGCTATGCGTTGCCTCTTTGCCAAGGCCAGGGCATACTGGGCACGCCTCCTTCTGCCTACTGGGACAAGGTCAGGTTGTTCCTCCTCTGAGTCACCCCCTGCCTGTGGTGGCCTTGGCAATGGTGGGGGGATGTTTGGCCCAGCCCTGTGCTGGTCCTGCTGCAGCTGTTTCCACAGGATCATATTATGTAGCATAGCACATATCATGATCATTTGGGTACATGTAGTTGGTGTGTACTGCAAAGCTCCACCAGATGTGTCCAGACACCGGAACCATGACTTGAGCAGCCCAAACACACACTCTATGATATTACGTGTTTGTGCGTGTGCCTCATTATGGCGTTCCTGTTCAGGTGTGTGTGCATTTCTGATGGGTGTCATCAGCCACGGCTCAAGTGCATAACCTGCATCCCCACTAGGTGTCCGTGTGGGAAGTCCCCATTGGCAAATGATTGGTACAGCTGCGTCAGATGCCAGATGTGGGAATTGTGGTAGCTCCCAGGGCAGCCAGCACACACATTCATTATTATGCCCTGGGCATCACACACGACCTGGCAGTTGATGGAGGGGTATCCCTTGCGGTTAATGTAGACTCTACCCCGCTCACCGGCTGGTGCTTTGATGCGTATGTGCGTGCAGTCTATTGCACCCAGCACCTCAGGGTATCCCACTATTTGCTGGAAGAGACGCATATTGCTGGCCACAACCTCACGGTCATTAGGGACATATATATGATCACTGACATGTGGTGACATGGCATCCAGGAACTGGTGCAGTACCCTGGAGGCTGATGCCTGTGATATCCCCATCATATCGCCAGTTGGTCTCTGGAAGGTACCTGTTGCTAGTATTCTTAGGCCAACACATACCTTGGTTTCCACTGGGATGGGTTCCCTCTGTTGGTTGTGTATGTGAGGCGAGGCCTGCACAGCTCAACAATCTGCTGCAGGAGCTCTCTGTCCACTCTATAGCTCTGCTATCTCCAGCTCATGTAACCCATGGTAGGTGACCCTGGGCCTGTATACTCTTCTCCTTCTCCTCACTCTGGGTTGTCTGTCAGCATCTGCATTATCACCACCCTCAGCAATTCGCCTATGTCTGATTATAACAGCTATGGCAGCCCCTAGCATTTCTGCTCTGAGTTCAGCTTTTTCAGTTTTCAATTCTGATAGCTTACTTTCTTGCAGTATCTCTTGTGAGAAACACCCTGCACTGCTCTTTGCAGTGTTTTAAGTGCTGGGTTGGGCTTCTAGTCTGTCTGCATAATTGCCTGCTTCCAATTGTTTCCACCAATTAACTCCAGCAGTATTCCCTGGCAGTTTCCCTGTATTTTGGTTGTTTCCTGTTTCCTCTCTGTTTCCTGAAGGGGAGCAATGTGCACACCAGCTTAAACACGCTCACAGTCACTTAAACGCGCGTACACATCCCTACACGGTGTTACACGCACACATCCTTACACGGTGTTAGCTAGGCTGATTCATGCTAAAACGCGTGCACGCCCGCGCAAACTGTTGTAAACAGTTTGCAACACGCTCCCACATGTAGAACCTGCCTTACAGCGCAGCGGCGCCAAGATGCACGTATATCAAGAAACTTGGAGTGTAGGGATAGCGTATACCCTCAATTTCTTGACTTTCCTAATGTTCTGTTGGGACTCACCTCCCTCCCTGATGTCTGTCTGTCATCTGTTACCTTACATTGCCCTCCAATCTGGTACATTTATTACTATCCTTCCCCCCCGTGATGTCACCTACCTCTTACTCTGTTCCTCCCCCTTCTCTAACTCTTACACTACTCAGAAAGTGCTCATTACCTATGTGGCAGTGTGATTCAGTATTGTAACCCTCATTTACATAGGATTGCCTAGTAATGCTTAGTTACATGTCTTACACGGAGCTTCCCCCCTTGACAACCACTAAACGGAGGCCATATTGTTTTTGGTCTGCAAGTCCCTCCATTGACATTTCATGTAATACATAAATCCCACAATTGTGGGTTTATAAGCTTCGGTTTTCAGTTTTAGGTAACGCACCACGTTTGCAAGAGAGCGCGATGCAGTTAAACACATAAATCCCGTGAAAAAAAAAAAGTTATATAACTTATTTTTGCAACACTTTTCCTGCCAATGGCCACATATTTGGCCATTGGCATGCTTAATTAAACATATGCACCCTTTATTTGGAGCTGACATAGCTCCGTTTTTAATTGCAGAAATGTACTCAGTTGTCAGCTGAGTACATTTCTGCAACTTAACGTCCGTTACACGGACTGGTTTCTGCTTCGTGGATCGCTCAAATACCTCATTTGCATATCTTTGAGCTGCAAATGAGGTATTGAGCATTTCCACGCCCAGTCCGTGTAAGAGACGTGTTAGCTGTCTCTTACACGGAGATTTGGGCTGTTCCTGAATCAGGAGGCATACACGGAGGCTTACACTACTCTTGAACTCCGTGTAAGCCTTCCTGAATCTGGCCCATTTTATATTTTATGTTTTTAATTATGTTATGTTCAATTGTGATATATTTGTGTGTGTATAAAGTTTCACTATGTGAGTTTATAATGTACTTTTTAGAACTCACCAGTGTTACTTTTTAGAGTATGACTTTAAGATGAGTGATGACATTATTTGTATCAATTATCTAATTACCAGCTGGCTATAAAACAGATAGTAATTGATTTTGCAACTTGTTTGTTAATGGTTTGATAAAGCCTTTTGGCGAAAGCGCCCACCTTCACATGTGTCTGGAATAAAGGATTTTTATTCTATTTGGAACGTATTTGTTTGGTTACCTTATATTATACAACTTCTACTTTTGGAGACTGCATTTTACATGGATACTTATATGTTGGAGACTTTGCTCTGTGCTGGGTTGCTCCTGAGCGTTTTTATTTACTACATATATAGGTTTATGTCTAGTGATTGAACTATCCAAATTTCAAGCAGAATGGCATCATAAAATACACTAAAGCACAAAAAAAGAGAAAAGAATGAAAGAAAGAAACTGGATAAATTAAAAACATTTCCTTTGCATCCACATCCCTTGCAAGTTACATGCAGCAACTCTGAGAGTGTACTGTTGTACAATGATCTTGTATATGCAAATACTGGCAAAATTTAGAAAGTCACTTTTCAACAATTTTGCCATATTTGCATTGTTTGAACACTTGAACATGCTGACCCCCCCAAAAAATATCTATAAATATATATTTAAATATACATATGTGTGTGTGTGTGTGTGTGTGTGTGTGTGTGTGTGTGTGTGTGTGTGTGTGTGTGTGTGGTTCATAGGTAAGTACTAGGCCCCTCCAAGCCATTCTGTTGATGTTGCAGACGGGATTTAGAGCTCTAGACTGAGTATTTCTTATGTTATTTTACTTGCAGATGTGCAGTAGGTCCATCAGTATTGTGTCAGAGGATGCTTTGTATGTCATACACAGGAAATCTCTAAGCAGTCTATTGGATACTGAATAAAGTGACAGTGCTTTGCAATGGTCCATATAGGCCATATTGTTTAGGCCCTGTATTTTTTAGTAAGGTATCTCTGTGAGAGTTCCAATTGTTGCATGTGTCTGGACATTTACATAGATTAGTGTTAGACCTAGGATTAGGGTTAGTATATATAAAAAGGTGGTGTAGAAGGTCATTTTGTGTGTGTGTGTGTGTGTGTGTGTGTGTGTGTGTGTGTGTGTGTGTGTGTGTGTGTGTGTGTATGTGTGTGTAAAATAATTGTATAGTAATTTTGTTATGAGTAGTCACAAACCACACAAACCATGCTCCGTAATAATACAATAAAATATATTTTATGAATTTATCAAGCAAACCAAACTCCCATGTATTCCATCTATCTATTATTTTTCTATATTTTGCATTTCTCAGGGTTACAACATTGATTTTTGGTTTTGGCATCACTATGTTACTATAACTATTTAAGGTTCTGTTGAATAAGGATTTAGATAGCTTATATAGACCCTTTAGAATAATCATCTTTTGGCTGATTTTCTTCTTTTTAATTTTTTTTCTGCAGTGTTAATTTATTTATTTATTTTGCTAGGGTAGTGAGGAATTTGGTAGAGTTTGTTAATTTTATAGTAAAGTTTTGCTATTATATTACTTAATTATTTTGTGTTAAACTTGATAGTTTTATATCAGGTTCGCACTAATGCTGGTTTCCGATTGTCTAGTTACACTTTGAGATTCACAAAGTGTATTTTTCCATGCAGGAGCAGTGTAGCCACTCTTGCACAGAATATGGCCGCCGAGTGATCCAGGAATGTGCCGTTTTGACGTGCACGAGCGAGCCAACACTGTTGCTAATTACCTCATTTGCTGGTGAAAACCATGCAAATATGGTGAATTAGCAATCCAGGAAGCAGGCAGGTAACCATGCAGGAACAGTGTAAGCTCCAGAAGTGTATTTGGCTACTAGCCGAATACATTTCTGCAAAAATGAAAACGGAGCCATGACAGCTCCAATAAAAGCATGTACCCTAATCTGTAGGCATGTCAATGGCCAAATATATGGCCACTGGCATGTAAAAACCTCTTAATTTTAATAAAAATAAAAGTGTATTTTATTGTGGCTGATCTCGACCATTGAAGCGTAGAGCAGTGCCACGCAAATGGGATTGTGAGGAAAATTTAAAAAAAATAGTGAAAGTCAATTTTAAGTGAAACCTGCATTTTGCCATTATAGTCAATGGAAAGCAGAATCAAAACAATGTCAGGGAACAGTGGTTGTAAGGGGGAAGGGTCTTGTGTAGTCCAATAACTACAGACTAAGGCAGTGGGGTATGTTAATGAGGGGACTTATACCGAATCACAAAATTCTTCTAAGTGTCACACTGTACCTAACCTTGTAAGTGCTCTAACACCATTGTATAGGCAGGAGGAGCAACTAACATGAAAAGGGGGTGTGGCATGCTTGCTGTAAGTACATTGGAGCTCCGTTGCCCAGGCTTGCACTTAGATTAGCACAGCTAAGCGAAGGTGGTGTGTTTGAGGCTGTATAGTCTTATTCCATGAAATGAGGAGTGTGTTCATGCCCAGGGGAGGGCCATTTCTTGCTGTTTACACTAGCTAAATGGGTCTGCATGGTGTGCCAGGGCTTAAACAGGAAGGATATAGGGAAGAAAAAGGAAATAGCAGAACAAGAGAAATGCAGTGCAGATCAGCAATATGGAATTCTGCAACTCACAATGGGCCATTGAAAGCAGTTAATAATACAGTTGGCAGGTGGCTGCAAAGCTGAAAATGGGTGGAGATGTAAAAAAAAAAAAAGTAAAAGGCAACAGCACAATAAAGGAGATATGATGTAGAAATCACTAATATGGGACTCTTGCAACTCACAATGGGCCATGCAAAACACACACTGATACAGCTGGCAATTGGCTGCATAGCTGAAAATAGGAGATGTAAAACAAAAGAAATAAAGGGAAAAAGCACAAAAAAGGAGAAATGAAGTAGAAATCAATAATATGGGACTCCTGCAACTTACAATGGGCCATGCAAAGCACACAATAATACAGCTGGCAGGTGGCTGTATACTGCATAGCTGAAAATGCGAGGAAATGTAAGTAAAAAATAATTAAAAAAAGGGCAATAGCAGAATAAAGGCAATCATGCATAAATTACCAGTAATGCCTCTAACACTCACAGTGGCCAAATCAAGGCCATGAGTAATATAGGTGGCAGCTGGAATGTATCATAGTCAGCCAATCATACAGGCAGCATCTGCAGCACAACAGTATAAAGTATGGAAACACCTTACAGTCTGTTTTTTCCCACAAACTCTGCACCATTGGTGTATACATGCAGGGGAATTTTAACTGGAAAAATGTTAGGGGCTGCCATTGCTTTGATCCATCAGTATGTGCTAGAGGCTGAGGGTGGAGAGGAGGATAATGCTGACAACCACCACAGACCAAAGAGGAGGAGAAGAGTGTCCAGACCCAGGGTAACCTACCACGGGCTATATGATCTGGAGATAGTAGAGTGCTACAGGGTGGACAGAGATATACTTCAGTAAATTGCCGATCTGTGCCAGCCTCAACTCAGAGCTAGAACAAACAGAGGGGAATCCATCTGAGTGGATACCAAGGTATGTGTAGCCTTACAAATTCTAGCTGCAAGTACTTTCCAAAGACCTACTGGGGACATGATGGGGGTTCTCACAGGCATCTGCATTCAGGATACTCCACCAGTTCCTGGATGCCATGCTACCAAATGCCAGTGAGCACATTTATTTCCCCAACACCCGTGAGGAGAGAACCAGCAATATGCATCTCTTCCACCTTGTAGCAGAATACCCATAGGTCTTGGGTGCCATAGACTGCACACAGATCCACATCAAAGCACCACCTGGTGAACAGGGTAGTGTCTACATAAACTGCAAGGGCTTCCCATCCATTATCTGCCAGGTCATGTGCAGTGCCCAGGGCATTATCATGAAAGTGTGTGCTGGTAGCCCTGGAAGCTATCACGACTCCCACATCTGGCATTCATCACAGCTGTACCAGGCATTTGCCAGTGGGGGCATCCCATATGGACATCTGGTGGGGATGCTGGCTATGCACTGGAGCCGTGGATGATGACACCCATCAGAAATGCACACACACCCACACAAGAATGCCATAATGAGACACACTCACAAACCAGGACCATTATAGAGCATGTGTTTGGGATGCTCAAGTCATGGTTCTACTGCCTTGACATACCTGGTGGAGCCTTGCAGTACTCTCCAGCCACATGTGCACAGGAGGAAGCCCCTGAGCCCATAACTACCCCTCACACCCACACAGCAAGTCAGCTGTAGAAAACCACAGAGAAATGTCTGGTAAAGCCACACAAATGGTGGCAATGTTGAATCACCCCCCCTACAGACTCACAATGATAGCACAGCAGGACCCGCAGTTGCAGTAAGGCTATGAAGGGTAAGAAGTCTGAAACTCAAATGTATGCCAGTACAATATGAACTGGGCTCTTTACTGATATGCCTCCAGTCCCCAAGACAGGGCACAAGGCTAGAGAACTTGGCTTGGACACTCTGCTGAGGACATAACCCTACAGCTATACCAGTGGGGAGTCTTACTGGGGACCTGGAGGGAGACAGATATAGAGACATCTAGACCCTGGGCTGAGTGTGTTCCCTGTGTACTCTTAAGGGAAATTGTACTTGATACATTGAGGTCTGCATCTGGAAGAAGTGAGTGCATCCATTTGTATTCCGAATGCACACCCCTCTCCAATTTCAGTGGTGAAAATGTATGCACCTTGATTATTGGCCCAGTGTGGGGATGACACATATTGGTGGCCATCATGTACTGGTAGCAGTGGTGGGAATCACAGTACTTACTATGGGAAAAACATTGCATGCACTACACACTAAGTAGATACACCCATAGTGGCAGCGTATTCAGCACATCTGAATGCAGTATATTTCAAACTAAAACAAAAGAGAAAAAATAAAAAAAAAAACAGATACAAATTCAAGCCAATATTGTTGAGCTACCTACAGACAGTAGTAGCAGTCCTTAATCTACTCCCACTAGACAAACTTGTTGCACTCTCCAAGATGGCCACCAACTAGGCCAGGAAAGGCTGTTACCGAACAATTAAAATAACTTTCCTGAATTTCTGTGAACTCTAAAATCCATTTAAATTCCCTGCCCAGGTATTGAGCCCAGGCCTTAGTAGGAAGAGTGCCAAATTCTAGCCGCTTGACCACTGAGAAATAATCATTCAACCACCAGGCATTCTCCCATAACATGAAGATTCAGACACAGATGATCATCCGCTCACAGAAATTCTAAGTACTAAAACTGCCATTCACAATTCACAAAATACACTTAGTGCAGCCTGTCTACCAGCACTTTGCTTTCTCTTGGCTGACAAAGTCTAGTAAAGCAGAGGCTCATGAATGATGCCATATCTCATAGCTACATGACCAGCTGGCAAAGCTGTTGTGATTTTGTCCCTTTGTACATGTTAACATCTCGCACATTAAGAGTCCTGAGAAAATATAAATCCTGAACTGCTGGATTGCTAAGAATACTGCTAACATCTTTTACAGACTGACATGGAAATCCGTCTGAGCAGAGGACAATGTCCCATGAACTGGCAGTGACCCCAGGTTTAATTTAATGCATTTGCAAACTAGGAAATCTGCAGTGAATGGGTTATAAAAACAGCCAGGCTAAGTTTTGTATTACTACATCTACTCAACATTGGAAGTAGTGGGAGCAATGTAGCCAATGATTTTAGAGTTTGATTCTATAAAGTTCTGAGTTAATGTTGAATTTCTCATTATGTGCAGTCTGACTTTGTTTTATTAACTGGCTAAACACATTGGACAAGTGTCCTTTTTTAGTGGTAACCCAGAAGCAGTGCCTGTTTAACGACTTGCTTGGCGGGATGCCAAGAGCTTGTTAATAGCTCAGAGGCTCATTCCCCTGCACTAACTTCCAGATATTCTGAATCATCATAATTCATAAGGTAGTCTGACACATAAACAAGTGTTGCTGAAACTGTGAATATTCAGGCTAAGAATGAGTATACCATTACCACCAATAAACAATGAGACCAGAGCATGTATTCCTTCCTGAGTCAAGAATATTTTTTGTTGGAACATATCCAATACTAATGACTATATATGTGAGATATTCAAGAAACAAAATTACCATGTTCCGATTTTAAACCACTTGGTTACCACAAAAAGGATATGTACCAATCTTGTTTACCAGAAATGCCCTTATTGTCTAAGGCAAACACTTGAAAAATACTCTGGGAGAGCTACTAAAGTAAAGGGAAGAATTGAGAACTAGAAATGTTGTGCCTCTCCTTGGCATATAAGGAAAATGTTACTATGAAGATAGGATGCAGAACTAGGCCTGAAATCATATTTAATATCAGTTGCTGCCATCCACATCCAATAACAACGATGAAATAGTCTAAAGTGTATTTAACTGGAAAGTTCTGATCGTTGTGTGTTTGTTGAAATCGGACAAATGAAGGTTTGGTTGCTATAGATCTTTTATTTGGTACAATAAAGAATGTATAATAGTGTACTTTAATCTTTAAGGAGATTGAACTCACTCAATAACATTTTTTCCTCATATTTGGTGAGAACAAGAGTGGTCCTTACTACTTGGGATTTGGAGACATTTGGACAGTTTTACCAGCATGGGAGAGATACAGGTACCATATTGCAGCCTGTTGCTATAATACTTTTTAACTCAACAAGCTAGAGTTACTACTTCTCAATTTTGCAAGAAAACTAAGCTCCTGCCCTTATCCCACTAAGAGGATTTTTGGAAAGGAAGGCAGAAAAAAATGCACAAGGTACTACACAAACTAACAAAATATGTCCCTATTGCAGCTGTACAGTGACGTATAGTGAGACCTTCATAAAAACTGTCATTGTCCAAGTTATGGGTACTAAACAAAAACAATCCTATCCCAGAACATTGACCACTTTTGCCTTAGTTACTGGCTCTTTCTATATAGAAATATCCCCTAAAAGAGGAGCACAGGTATGAACCTCTCTTCTTATAAAGAGGTATATATTACCTCTTTCTGTCAAATAACTGGAAGAAGAATTAATATATGCAATTAATTAAACAAATTCTCTTTGGTGTTACCTTTATTTTCTAAATAATGAACTAATAAAACTGCATCAGAACAAAAAAGGGACCTGCTGAAATAGGTAGGCCCTTAATTTTGGAAATAAAATACTTAGAACCCATTAACAAAAGCAAACTTACCATCTAATCATAACAGTAAAGTTCCATGATAACCTGTCTGAAACAGATGCTGAGCAACCCTACATGCAGCAGTCAAAATCTTAAGCATGTTACTGCCAGAATGTTTTAGAACATAATCCTGTAGCAAAGAAAACAAGTTGTCATTTGTATCTTATTAGTACAGTACCCACTTGATAATTTGGTTTGACTGGGTGCACTCAGGAGACAAACCAAAGAAAAGCATAAATTAAGGGAACACATACAGATTTTGTTAATTTTGTACTCTGAAGTTCTAAAGACTGTAATAACTACGCAGAGCAATATGTTAAATCAGTTGGAAATGCTTTACAGTAGTCAACAGACAGAAAAGGTTGCAATAAAGTACGCAGCACATTAAAATTCATAGCTGTTCTTAACTATTCATTTTAACCACGGCATGCAATTTCACTTACAGCATAATGAGGATACTGTCGAGCACAGATAATTAATATAAAAAGTGCATCCCTGCAATTATGCTCTCAAGCAAGGTGCTGTATTGTTTTATTGCATTTGACATACACTAAGATTAAAACATCTGCATTTCATACATTAATGTCATCATGTCTGTATGACTATGAATGCAGCACAAGTTCTAAGTAGACTGGCACATTTTGAAACGTGTTTCAAACTGTAAGTTTTTTAACTAAATTAAGTAAACCAGTCTTGATCAGACATCATAGTTCCTTTACTATCATTATTAGAGGCATCACATACCTACATTGCAGCTGAAAGAATGCGTCTCACTTCCATTATAGGATCCCTGTCAAATAACCCCCTCCTACTCGCAGCTGCCTGTTATAGTCTGTTTACCGAGTGCTTCTAAAAGGAAACGCCTTTCATTTTGTCTGTCATCACTCTTTTCCCATTGTTGTCTACTGAAATGCCACTCAAAACTAGAAATACTTTTTATTACTAATCTTGGATGTCAACAACTTTTTCTGCAAGGCTAAAGGAAGTTAGCTTAGTATTGTGGTGAGAATGGGATTACATTTTGGAGTAAACACTTAGGTCAATCTTTTCTCCACATCTTATTTAAAATCACAGCTTTAATTTCTCTTCTTATTAAGGCTAATGTGTATATGGCATCAAGAATAGCAAAGAACTACTAGAATTGTTTTATTGAGGACATATAATTTTGTTTATTTGAGTCCTGTAACACTCAAAGAGTTAAAACGCATGTTAACAGTTTAAAGCAATGTGACACTTTGGTCCAAGGGTTGGAGTGAAGATATTTAATTTGGTGGAAAATATATACAGTATATATATATATATATATATATATATATATATATATATATATATATATGTGTGTGTGTGTGTGTGTGTGTGTGTGTGTGTATGTGTGTATATGTATACATTTATATATATATATATATATATATATATAGAGAGAGAGAGAGATGTGTGTGTGTGTGTGTGTGTGTGTGTGTGTGTGTGTGTGTGTGTGTGTGTGTGTGTGTGTGCAGGTATATAGGTGTAGGGCACCGTATAGAATGACCAGCTATGTCGTAACTATGTGTTTTTGAAGGGGGTAAGCCGCCCTTTACTCCTCATGTCCCCACACACCTGCTAATTGTACGTACTTACTCCAGGATTGCATAATCCCTGGAGAAAGTGATTATTCCAGTTTCACATATTTGCCAACCATCTGTTTGCATCTACCAAACAGTGTTGACCATACAGGTGTTGTCTTCCCTATACAGTGATTCAAGTGCCCACACACACACACACACACACACACACATACACACACACACACACACACACACATATATATATATATATATATATATATATATATATATATATATATATATATATATATACATAGATATGTATAAATAACTGCCACTTTATTTTATTTAATATTTGTTGACATGGGTAATTGGCATCCTAAATAGACAATTTCCAAATAGTTAAAACTCATACAGCTGTGATACTGAGAAATAAGTGTCTTACAGGTTCATAGGTAGGTATTAGGTTAGTTGTCCTTGCAGGCCATTTTAAGCCCAACTAATTTTCCTTTTTCTGATCAAAATAACCTATCCCATTTGGTTATAGATTGGTCTTACCCATCCCATGGTCAATAGTTACATATTACTCCTAATAAGAATAACTAGGTTCATACCATAGATAACTTGAGGGGATCCATGGACTGGAAAAAGCATTTAGGAGCTGTCTTTGTCCATTAATAGTACAGGGACAGCCCTGTGGTAAATGTTCTGTTTCCCATCCATAGATTTAAGTTGCACTTGAAAATGGACAAGGATGAACTTTGTTTTATGTAGATGTGGAGTCTGTCTCACAGCAACGATATCCTCTGGGAAATGTACCTGTTCCTCCAAACCATTCTGTTGATATTGCAGTAGAGATTTGGATCCCTAGACCATTTCTGATGTCATCTGACTTGCTGATGTGCAGTAAATCCATCAGTAATTTTTGGACGATACCTTATATGCTATACACAGGTCACATCTTAACAGTCTGCAGGATACTGAGTATAGTGACAGGGATTTGAGTTGGTCCATGTAGGATATGTTGTTTAGGCCTTGTATCCTTCTAGAAAGGTATCTCTGCTGGTATTCCAGTTGTGGCATGTATCTGGACAAATACATGTCAAAGGGGGCATTATATTCAATGACTGGCCTAATGAGGGCTGAGTAAGGGGGAACAATGGCATCCCTAGCTCTAGATGCAATCCCTTTGTTAATGAGCTGTGTATTACTGAAGGACATTCTCACAACAGTAGACATGTTGGTCAAAAGTTTGGTCACTCTCCACATACGTTCCCAAATACCAAACAACTTGATCAGTTCTTAGGGGAATAAACAACTTGATCAGTTCTTAGGGGAATATTGTCAATGTGGCAGTTCCCGGGGTAGATGACTTCCCAAAGATAGACTAATGCATTTTTTGGCATTTAGTTTCAGACCATGATTTTGACACCACTTGTTTATTTGAGACAAGTCATTTGGGGATTAAATTACTGCTCCTAGCTTACAGTCATCTGCAAACCATGTCAGCCAAAGCCCTTTGGTATTGGCCTTTACTTCAGAAATGTAGATACCAAACAGGATTGATCCCAGCACAGAACCCTGGGGGATTCCACTGGTGACTGGTCTTTTTGTGGAGGTAATTTCTCCTGTTTTGATTATCTGCATCCCATCTTTGAGCCACCTGACAATCCAGTGGGTGACATAGGGGTTTATCCTCAGTTTATTTAGCTTTTCTACTACGCCTGAGTAGGGAATTGTGTCAAACATTTTGGCCAGGTTGAGGTGTGAGATGTGTACTATTTTTTATCCATTGTTTTAACGACCTTTTCAAAAAATTCTACCAGGTTGAGTAAGCATGACCTGCCCTTAATGAATCCAAACTGAGATTAGTCCATTGTTGTGAGTTTCCCTATATCCTGATTGATTAATTCCATGATAAATATTTCCCTGGTTTTGCATATGAGGCTGGTTGGACTTATAGGTCTACATTTGCCTTGGTCTTTGGAAGATCCTTCTTTATGCAGGGGAATAACTGTAGCTGTTCTCTATTCACTTGGTATAAAACCTGTATAGAGGCTGAGACTGAACAGTATTGTTAAGGATGTGGGTAAATTGTGCTTTGTGCTATTTAAGGGGTATTGTCAGTAACCATCAGTACAGTATTTTTAGCTTTTGATAGAAATTTTAGGACTTTTTCTTGTGTGATAGCTGCAGCTGAGCCAGTTTTAAGTATATTTTGAGGGACAAGTGGAGGGGAGAGAAGGGTAAAGTTAGCGCTAAATGTATCAGCAAGTAGGCTCACTATGTCTTTAGCCTTAGTGAAGGTAACATCATTCACAATCAGCTTAGTGCATTATTATTGCATTGCATTCTTAGCAAGATTATCATAATCATTTATATTTAATGAGAATTACTAGGAAAGTCTGCCACATAATTTATACTACCATTTCTTGTAGCCAAGTTCTCTTGGACACCATCAGGAGACAAGTGTTTAAATCAGCAACCAAAGGTTTCACACAATGGATTATACCATTGCAAACCATTATTGTATTGAGGAACAACATACATTTTCTTAAATCTTGAAGGTCTTCATTGAGTAGCATACCTCTCAGCTGTACAGCTTTTTGCAGAATGTCCAGATTTTTCCCTTATATTCTGGGTCCATTTCTTATAAAATTGTAGTTTTCTGGCAAATCATTCAGGGTTGAAGTCATAAAATAACGAAAGACATTTGAATTTCAGACTTCATACCCTTCAAAAAAATCATGCTAATAATAAAAAGAACTGTTGAATTATCAATTTTCTGTGTTTGTAAGAGCAATATTTAAAAAGTGTCCCTATTTTTGGTAATTTGTTCCCCCATTATTGATGGTTTTCCCCAGATTTCTTGCTCTAAGACATTGAGAGATATGTAAAATTGAGATTTTAAAGATACAAGCTCCCTTTTAAGCATGCAAAACATCTCTTGAGAAAGATTTTTTGCCCACTTTTTAAAATTAATTGCCATCAGACCAGCAGAGATATTAAAGCTTATGTGAATCATAGTATTTATTTATTATTTATTTATTTGACATTTGTTAATGGGGTTGGTCCAACTGAGCTAAAAGCTCATTTTCAGTGGAGACCCAAGGAGAAAAGTTCCATGTAGATTATACAATATTATAAAAATATGTAAATATCAAAGATACACAAAGTGGTATAGTAAATAAAATGGCAATTACAATGTAGTACAAATGACCAAAACAATGATAGCAATTTATAAAAAGTTACACATTTGAGTAATCAAAAACAAGCATCATTTTCTTATGCATGAGTTTTTTTTTTAATTTGTCTTCTTCTTCGACTGAGTGAAAGATATAAAAAATAGAATTGTTAAGCCAAGCCTTCTATGAGAGTTATTAGAAGTAATAGGGGAGAAAAATAAAATTATTACACCAAACCTTCCTGTATGAGTTAGTAGAAGTAGTAGGGGGACGAGTCGATGGAGGAGGAGAAATTCAAGGTTTATGTGGGGGCATGACAGGAGCAGATCCAACAGTTAGTTATATAATTCTTTAGTTCTTTTCTGAAAGTGTTGGAGTGAGAAATCCTTCTTATGTTGAGTGGGAGTTTGTTTTAGTCTTGTCATACTGAGTACTTGTATTATACATTCCCAATAGCTTTATTTGGTTTGTATATGTGAAGAAGATGTTGGTCGGTGCTACAAAGAGGGCATGCAGGGGTATAGAAAAATACAAGATTGGCTAGAGAGGGGCAGGCAGTGGATTTTTTGAGTAAGAAGTGAGTTATATAAAGTTGGGAAAATTGAATTGGTGGGGGAATTCAAGCCAGTGTAGGTTTTTTAGAGCCAGACAGTGGTGAGAGGTATGTGGTAGGTTCACAGCAAATTTAGTGATTTTATTGTATGTTTGTTCCAGCTTAGTAATTAAAGAGGATTGAAAATTGGTAAGGGTAGGGGCAGTGTAGAGTAGACTTGGCAGTAAATATGCTTCGGCCAAGGATACTCTATATTCCATTCTTAGGTATTTGCTATTTCTATAGAGGAGACCGAGTTTTTGGTTGATTTTTTATAGACTATTTGACATGGAGGTCAAATTTTAATTCATCATCAATTATCATTCCGAGTAGCTTTGTGTGGGGTTCTACATTTATGGTAGTTTTATTTAATGAAGAGATGGAGAAGGTGGGTTTGAGATGTGAGAGAGATTTAATAATAAATAGTAAAAGTACATTAAAATACTAAATATTTATTTACAATAAACACCAGAGTTTCAATCACAGGAAATATTAAAAATAACACAGATGAATAGATTCACACAGATACAGAAAAACAGTACTTAACATATCTCACTAAATTTTCCTGACTCATATAAAGAATTACTGTTCCCTGGTTATTTACTAAAGCAAGGCAAGATGAATCCGGTGAAATATCCTTCTTTGTCAGATTACAAAAACAGACTGCTCTGAGACTTTTGCCTCATCTAGTATTAAAAGATCATTTCAGTTCTGGATTACATAATGGCATCACATACGTCTGGTCATCTGACTTCTGGTCCCCATACCACCCCCTTTACTAGCAGCTGAACCAGAATCTAGCACATATGTCTCAATAATACACACACATAGAACTTTGCTAAGATCTGTTGCAGCTTCTGGAAGTCCTAAAACAATTTCAAACTTCCTCCCTTCCAAATTAGCAATCAGTTCACTGCTGAAGACAATACAGAAGGTTTCCTAGTACAGACGTTTTTCTCTGGTCACATTGACACCTGTGAGATACAATCTTTATGGCTTATACCAAGTAATTTAATTTCAAACTAGTTTTCAAAGTTAGCTGGACTGACATTAGCCTCTCCTCTTCCAGTATTCTCTGTTACAATGTATTCATTTCAATAGTTACTATGCAGTCTGACATACAGGTATACTTCTTTTTCTGTCCAGCAGGATCTACTGTTGGTACATTTTTTAACACAAGCAACTTTACAAATACATTTTCAACACAAACACCTGTACAAATCAGTTTGATATACAGATGACATACAATTCTTTACACAACTCCAACTACCTATGTTGGCATATGTTACACATCCACTGCCCTACTCTTCCTAGCATAGCTGGCAATACCTCACATTGTCACATCAGGCACCCTACTTATTTATGTATGCATGTATGTTTGTATGTATGTATTTATTAGAGTATTAAATGATAAGGGGTTATGTCTACAAAGAGTGGCCTATTATTTATTTATTTATTTATTTATGAGAGCACTAAATGATAAGGAGATGAGTCTGCACAGAGCACTCTATTTATTTGTTTATTTATTTATTTCTTATGAGAGTACTAAATGATAAGGGATGTGTCTGCAGAGGGCACCCTATCTACAGTTTAAGGCAGACACATACCACACCATGGCAGCTTTGCCATTCCACAGGTACACATGTACTATGAAAATGACAGGAATGTCCACGCAGGCAGAAATCAATGGAGGACATATGCTGCTGTTGTCAGCTATGACCCTTGTTCTCCTCAGCACAGTTACAACTTATAGGCATATGTATGTGGTAATTCTGTACTCCTGTATATATCTATGGAAACTACTGTTGCTGTACTGCACACATCTAATATACCTTAATACAGTGTACATATCTCTAATAGGCAATGTCAAATAAGATGTCTCCAAATGACAATGTACTGGCTCACAGACAACTAAAGGGGTTAATTTTAAGTGACTGTGTTAAATATCCTGCATAGGACAAGAGATTGCCATGTCACAGGCATTGAGATGCATGCACAGCAAATGGTGACATGGAAAAGGGTACCACGGGAGATCAGCCTGTGGCACATAGGAAACCAGCCTGAGGCACATTATCAGGGGAATTCCAGGGACAGTACGACTGTTATATGGCATAACCTACACAAATATGAGCCATGACAATAAGAATGATTATCCATGTGGCTATCACATGCAGGCTACAAAATACATGGAAGTAACACAGACACTTTATTTACTCCCCTGAGGGATCTTCCTCACAGAGTTGAAGCTCATAGTTAAGCTCAGTGGTGATGTCCAAGAAAGAGTCACACATGATATGCACCATGCCTCTGAAGAAGAAGTCACCCACCATCTGGATGTGCATGTCAGCTGGTCTTGGGGGAGCACAGTGTCTCTGTTCCACACAACCAGCAACAGCGGGTGGCCCTGACACACCTGATGGGGCTGTACCCTCCTCCTCAGATTGAAAGTCCTCCTTTAGGAGTTGGGCATGTATCAATTGGCATCATTAGTTAGTTGGTAAGCTGTCAAGTCTTTAGGCCACTCTAAGACATAATGAACAGAACAAGTGGTCAAATCAACTGTAAGGGAGAGGCATTTACAATATCATTGTGCAGAAGACTAGTCTAACATAAGTACACCTTTAATGCTGTTAATTACCATGCTCAGAAAATTTGTAAAAAGATGTTTGACGAGATCACCAAAGAGCTGGAAGAACTTTGCCCATACTGAACACCAGTGGCTGTAATCACAGGTTAGGCACTACTATGCATCTCATGAAGGATATTTCATATAAATCTCAAATGATTAATGTATTATCCTGAGAAAATTTTTAAAGTGATGTCTCTCATAAAAATGCTATGAGAAACATAAAGGAATAGGTTGAACACAGTATGGGTACTTAGGCTAACAGTGGAGAGCTGAGAGATAGGCATATAATGTATCAAATATATATTCACATTATACACAATGTTAAACTATTTGAATGCAGGAAACACATGCACAAAAATATGTCAAGGATCGTGTCATCTATCAATGTAGAGCAATCACATACATTTTGTCATCATCAATGTATATAATGTCCCCCTTCACTATGGAAGTGAGTTAGTAAGGTCTGGTAATGCTACATACACTACAGTAGAAAGCACACATTTGCTGTTATACACAATAAAGGTTAAGTCTTAGAACATACAAATGCAGGACCAATTGACACTGAATTGCAATGGCTGGAGTTACATTGTGATATGATGCGTTCTATCAAACCACTGCCGTGTGTAAATGCCAGTTACAAACCTAGTACCTACCATTACATAACAACTGATCTTAAGCACACTCAAAAACATGTGCAGCACTGCTACATACATGCAGAAACTGTTAACCACAGTAGGCCTGTGACAAAGTGCACTGGTAGTGCTATGGTCAGGTCATAGTCTATGCAAGTATGCCTACTGTTGGTAGGACGCATGGAAATTACACATTTCAATATAAACACATTGTATGTCAACATCTCCAGACCTTAAGAAAAAAAACAATGTATATATGCACACATCTTTCAACAGATATATATTTAATGCATATTAGCTATAACAACACACCTAAACACACAAGTGAAATTACTTCTCTGAGTGTACTTCCCATGCCTCATTGCATTAAACACTCTATAAAGGCATGCAGAGAACAGTATGGCTCCATTGTGGCATACTACATTAAACCACAAGATGTGACAAAGCAGAATGAACTCTCTTCCATCTGGCAAAGTAAACATTAACAGTGGCACCAGTTGCCATATCAGAACAGGTGTATAGCATGTACCACTGTGTAGCATACTGCCTGTGTGGCAACTTTATACACATATGCATATGCTGTACAGGTGTTGACATGGTAGCCCAGCACAGTAAGACTCTTAACCTACACTTAACTTTATAAACAGGAACATCACAAAAATATGCAATACACACAATCTTTGGAATTTGTATTACTAAATACATGCAGTCATTATTTAGGTTATGTATTTAAGAAGTGCATGTACATACATCCAATAAAAGAAGGTCCATGACATATGAGCAGTTGTACAAAATGAAATGCCTAAGGAGCATTTTAGATGAGAGGTGACACACATGTTATTCAGTATCTACTGTGAGATGATAGCAAATAGCAGTAGCATTTGGAAATATAGTGACTCTGCTTTTCATCTGTTTTCAAAGTATATAACTATGTGAACAGATGCTGTTGTTCTTACCTTGCTCTCATTCCTGTAACTCCAAGTAACATATCATCATGGTACAATTCCTAACAACATTTTCTTCGGGTATTAGGAGATAAGCAAAAATACTGGTTAGCAAATATGAAGAAAATTGGTGTCATCAATAACAAATTTAAGCTAATGAAAACATTAAGCAATTGGTTACACATTTGTTATGAGTACATGCCTTACCATCATTAGCATCTACTTTGGATTGCCATTAACATTACTGAGATACTCAACTAGATTCCTGTGAGTAACCATAAACTAGTACAAGTACAACACATTACATGCAGATCATCATTGCTGTTATCTACAGACAAAAAGCCCTATAATACAACCACAAAATGCACAGCTGAATGAAATTACATTTCTTCAAGCTCACAGATACACATAACACAGAACCATTTCAACAGAAAAACAAAAGCACATAAACAATATACACACACAACACAAAGTCCAGGCCAACTAAAGCTCCATATCACACTGACAAATCACATACACTCGCTTACCTTCACTTTTGTAAACCATCCCTGCCAAACACTTGCTGTCCCATTGCTACACTACATAAGCGCAGATCTGAGCTTTTCGTATTCTCGCTTATGCACTTTAGAGTTTTTACATTTTTGCCTTTACAGTCCCGAGATACTGAAATTCGATCTTTCAGTATTTCGGGATTGTAAAGGGGAACCATCTATGTATATGTAAAATTGTTGCATGTATATCTTGACAGACATATATATATATATATATATATATATATATATATATATATATATATGTATACACCTACATAAAAAGCAATTCAGATTCATATTAAGATGCAGTACAACTGACCTGATATTTGCAATGAGACAGATAGCTGAGAAGAAGCTAGAGATGAGGAAAGAGTCCAAATGGGCATTTCTAGACTTTGGAGAAAGCATATGACACAGTCCCAAGAAAGCTATTTTGGACAGCCCTTGGTAGAATTATTGCAAAGTATGTACTATGCACAGGACCCAATGACTCAACTACCAACAGTGTGTATGCAACAGGGTATGCAACAGGGTTTATTTCTGAGCCCACTGTTGTTCATATTGGTGATGGAGTATATCAGCAAACAGGTTAGAGGGGACAGAGCAAAGAAGTTCCTGTATGCAGACAATGTGGCATTAGGGGCAGACTCTGAACAAAAACTTCAGGAAGGAATAGGAGAATGGAATGCAAAGCTCAAGGCACATAGGATGAAACTGAGTACATATAAGGTGGCTGTAATGGCAGAAAATCGTGGACATCAGAAGAAGTTGAGAACTGAGATAGAATGGAAAACAGTGGAACAGGTTAATAGCTCCAAGTATCTGGGATGGTTGATTGAGGAGTTGGGAAGTCAGAATTAAGAGGTCAAATGTAGAATCAGAGGGCCTGCAGCCAACTGACATAGAGTGTCATGGGTAGTGTATGACAGAAGAATGCCAAAGAAGCTGAAAAATAAGTTGTACAAGAAAGTGGTGCGACCAATACTACTGTATAGTACAGAAGCCTGGGCAGTAAAAGAGCAATTGAGGAAGCTAGACGTAATGGAGTTGAAGTTACTGAGATAGGTGGTAGGATGCACACTGTGCGGCAGATGAAGAAATAGGACATCGAAGCAGAAGTCAAAGTAGCTCCAATTGCAGAGAAGGTCAAAGATAAAGATTATGGTCATTTGGGCATGTGCAGAAAAGTAGAAGACAACCTGGTGAATAGGAATTAGGAAGAAGGCAAGAGGAAACAAGGGCATCCAGCAAAGAGATGGATGGATTGTGTAAGAGAAGACCTGTGAAAGTCAGGGCATGAGTGTCAAAGAAGGTAGGAGAGTGGCATTGAAGTGAAATAGATGGAGACTTTGCAGTCATACTTAATACTGTACACTTGGGTAAACTCAGCATTACAAAACCAATGTAATTGACAAGTATGCAGATACCACAGGATAACAGAGCTATACTAAGTAGTTTTGTTAAAAAATAACTACAGTACACAGAGTTTACAGCATAATGTTTATCTGAAGTATGTTACACGTATGAATAGAAAATTATACATATAAACATTATACCATTGCAACATGTAATCACTTTTGAGTAACATAATAGCACAGCAAATGTACCCGACCCAAATCAATCTCAGCAAAAAAAAAAGCAAATACATAGCTATTCAGGGCTTTGAATCTATAGTATTAATGTTACACAAAACACATGACGAGAGTCTAACTTGTTGAGCCAAGTAAGTTGACGTGGGGTAAGATTTTGATTGTGCACACTTACATAAGCACATACATTGATATAAGCTTATTATGGATAAAAGTATTCCTTTACTACTCACACCATTTAATGGATCCCAGCAGAATGCTAACTCATTCACAGAATACACTTACTTTTGCACTTAGCTACACAAGTAAAAGATTTGCTATGTACGTAATATATAGTGTAAATACATTTGTATAGATAATGACATGAAAGTCTATCTCAGCCTTACTTAATTTACACAGCTGGATTACAGCAGGTCATGTCATCAACTAACTATTTTATACTAAATCAATATTATGCTTGTTTTTCAAAAAAGAAATACAAGTTCATTTTAGTCTGCCTGCTATAACTCTTCAGTATTGATGAAGTAGCTTAAACAAATCTGCCATGTTAGTCTTAGCAGAAGGGAAAAAACACTCCTAATCAAGGTTTTGAACCCTCATTATCTATGTCAAATACCACAAATGTCTACAACCATACTTGTCAAGACAACTTTGTACAAGCATTAAAAGCTTCTGATTGCATATACGTGTTGATTTTCTCTTTCTTTCTTTCTTTTTTTCTTTCTTTCTTTCTTTATTATATATTTGATCACAATTAAAGTCAGATTGGGCAATAACCCATTTTCCGCAGTGGCCCAAGGAGAGAGCAAAATGGTAGAATATAGCAAATACAAACATTTGATATAAATTGTCATTTTTACAAGTACAATATAAAATAGCCGAGGGTAAAAGATATGGCTGTAGCCATTTGTGGTAATTGACATTGACAGTGAGGGTTCAAAACCCTGATTAGGAGTGTTTTTGACAAGCATAATTCAATATAACATAATACAGAGTAACCACAAATTGTTATTTTTACAAGTACAGTATAAAATAACAGAGATTTAAAGGTTATCATTTTTAGAAGTATAATATAATACAATATAATAGTTGGCAAGATGGCAGCTCCTTATGCTACTGTGGCTTCTTCGGCTCCCATTGTTTGTCTCATGTTCTTGTGGAAGTTGTTGGTATGTGTCTGTTTTTGTTGGAGTTGCTTGTGGTCGGGTGTGGAGTGGGAGCAGCAGTGGTGTTGGATCAGTTGGATCGGTGAACCATTTGGATTTGCTTGGGTGGCTGGAGTGGCTAAAGTGACTTGTCAGTTTGTGGCTGTCCGGGCCTACATGTGGAGAGGTGCACCTAGCAGAGCAAATGGTGGAGACCCAAGTCTTGGAGGGTGTTGGATGGTGGTGGCTGGTGTTGTGTGGAATCTGGATATGATTTTGACAGAGGAAATGGACCTTTGCTGGTGTTGAGATGAGGTTGGTGGCAGAGTGGATGATGGATTGAGAACATGGAGGATGATGAAGGCTGTGATCGTTGATCTAGATGAGGGTGGTTGATGGAGACACGATTGTCTACTGGATGTGTGCCATTCAGGTTTTTGATTTTCGTTTTTCTGTTCATCCACTGGATGGAACTGGACTGAGATTTGTCAGTGTGATATGGAGCTTTAGTTGGCCTGGACTTTGTGTTGTGTGTGTATATTGTTTATGTGCTTTTGTTTTTCTGTTGAAATGGTTCTGTGTTATGTGTATCTGTGAGCTTGAAGAAATGTAATTCCATTCAGCTGTGCATTTTGTGGTTGTATAGTCTGAATTGCAATAAAGTTTTACTTGACTTGACTTGAGTATAATATAATATAATGTAATATAATATAATATAATATAATATGATATAATATAATATAATACAGAGTAATAGTAAGATTGTTTAGTAACAGAACTAAGCTTTATTTGCTTAAATTACTACTGATGAAGAGAAAGACCTGGAAGAAAAGGTGAAATAAGTAGGGAAAATAAATGAATAAAAAAAATAAAGGCAGGCAGTGATTAGTTGAGAAACATGTTATTCATAAGTTGACAAACAGTGTCAGAGAAGAGAGAGAGACATATACAGCAAATTGGTTTGTAAAAAAAGGAATATGTATATGCAAGAGCAGAGAAAGTATGTGCATAAAGTTAATAGAAAAAGAGATATTTACAAATTGCCAATGAATATTTGAAAGATATGTCCTGTGCTGGCATCGCAAGTGATTAAGAATTTCAGTAGTAGAACAGGAGATGGTAGTAAGGTAAGGGACAGGGATAGTGTAAAGGAATATATCATCTTGACCATACTCTATAGATTACATATTGGTATTATGAGCCATGGCTCCCAGTAATATTCAACATTACTAATAAGATGTCCCTGTGGGAAATCATCATGCAACAATTGATGCTATAGATCAAACATGTGACAAATGTGCCAGTAGCCACTATCTGGATGGAGCCCAGATATATTGTAATACCTTCTACATTGCTTATCAACTGGTAGCTGATGTAGTAGAAAATCAACCAGTTGATATATCATTGTCTATGAGGGACAGGTAATGCTCTGATGCTAATGTGGACACAGTTAACAGTCCCTACAACCTCAGGAAATGCTTTAAGTCATAGAATACATGCATAATGTAATTTTCCTACAATGTTGTCCATGGGAACAACATCTGCCCCTCCATGTGTTGCAGCATAAAATCAAGGAACTGCTGTCATATTTATGAGACTGATCCCACCTGTGATATATCCAATGTATTCCCTGATGGTTGCTGGAAGGTGTTTGTAATAAGGATGAGTAATGCTACACATGCTTTAGTCTTGAAATGGTACTCCACGCATCTTGTGTGATTCCATGTGAGGACAACATGCGTTTATAAACTTCAAGAAGTGTCACTGTGTACATGATACTGTTCAACTCTGTTACACGCATGGGGGTGATGCTAGGTTAAATGAGATCAGATCCATCTGGGGTACTGAGGTTGGCAAAATGCACCTTCATGGACAGTGGTTTTAAGAAAAGCCAGTAGCATATGCTGTGCAGTAATATGGATGCTACTCCTAGAACTCTTTCTTATTGCCCAAAGTGTCTTGTCATGTAATTTGTTTTATACACAACCCCCCCGCCTTCTTTAGTAATGGGTGCTAACCTTAAACATAATGCTGCCCCTTCACCTAACCCTACACCTTACTGTCATTAAAACTTTACCGTAACACTATCACTATTCAGACAAATTTTATGCTAATTTTATGGAGGGGGTAGTTGGTTTTAATATTGGGAGAGGAAATAGTTTTCCTCTCTCCATGTTACCGAGTTTCTTTTTTTTTTTTTTTTGCTATTGTGTATGATCAAACTTATTTTACCTATGTTTTACATTCGACATTATGGTGGTTCAGTCATACACAATACACCCATATATATATATATATATATATATATATATATAGAGAGAGAGAGAGAGAGAGAGAGTTTATCTACAAGCCATCAACAATCTCTTTTTCTGCTCAATGTTTAATGAACATTAAATACTGAAGATCGTGAGTTGAAAAAAATCTTAAAAAAAACACAGAAAACATTTTTTGTGACGGGAACAGCACCCTAAACCTCCCAAAGATTATGTATACCAACTCCATTGTTGCACCAAAGTGAAAAAAAGTAGAAACCCAAAGCTCATTGCCAGCTTAAAAAATACAATATATTGAGCTGAAACTCACCACAACATTAAATTCTTGCACACAAGCCGCTCGACCATCACTGCAGTGATTAACTGTAAGTGTGTGTGTGTGTGTGTGTGTGTGTGTGTGTGTGTGTGTGTGTGTGTGTGTGTGTGTGTGTGTGTGTGTGTGTGTATGGGTCTACCTGATATTATGGAATTCTCACATACCTGAAAATTACATTCATAGTTTCATAGGTAGGTACCAGGCTATCGGCCCAAGGGCCTAAGTAAGCCTAGCCAACAAGGTTCCCTGGCTTACGCCACCCATGAAAGTTAATTTCCTGTGCCCCTGTCAAGCAGAGCCACAGAAGTGATCCCCGGGGTGTATTTCCTATTTCGCATCCACTCATCAAGATTTTTCTTGAAGAGTGATAATGAGGAACTGTGCTTGACATAGATAGGTAGCTTGATCCAGAGTATAGGAAATCTCTGGGACAGGAATCTATCCCTCCAGCATGTCCTGTTTATTGTGGTGACAAGGTTTAGGTCCCTAGAGTATGTAGCTCGGAGGGATTGGGATTTCTTTAGGTGTAGCATGTCCAACAGCTCCGGGATTAACATAGCTTTATATGTTAGGCAGAGATCTCCTTGGAGTAGGTGATATGCTACAGAGTAAAGCTGGAGTTTTTTGAGATGGTCAGTGTAGGGCATCTGTTTGAGGCCAGTAATCCTCTTTATGAGAACCTTCTGTGGCCTTTCCAGCTGCTGTAGAAGTCTTGTGAAGTACATCCTAAAAGGGGCCCTGTACTCTATAATGGGTCTAATGAGTGCTGAGTAGGGGGGAACAATGACCTCTTTTTTCCTAGATGAGAACCCTTTTGTGATGAGGTGTGCCACATACAAGGATTTCCTGACTACTGTGGCGATGTGATTATCAAAGGAGAAACTACTGTCCACCTAGGTCCCAAGGTCTCTTTTCACACATTTGGCATTAAGTAGACTGTCATTTATGTGGTAGTTCATGGGTACAGAGTTTTTACCAAAGGGGATGACAATGCACTTTTTGGCATTGAGCTTGAGGCCATGTCTCTGACTCCAGGCATCTCTCTCAGTGAGGCCCTTCTGTAGGATGTCCACATCATTTGAGGACTCGACTATGGCTCCTAGTTTGCAGTCATCTGTGAACTTCATTAGCCAGAGACCTTCTGTTTTAGCCTGTTCTTCAGAGAAGTAGATACCAAACAGGAGAGGTCCCAGGACAAAACCCTGTGGTACTCCACTTATCACTGGTTTGAAGTCAGATTTGGAGTCTGCTACTTTTACAGTGTGGGTTCTGTCAGTTAGCCAGTTGGCAACCCATCTTGTGACATAGGGATTTATACCTAGTTTAGTGAGTTTAGCTATAATTCCAGAATGGGGGATGGTGTTGAAAGCCTTGGCGAGGTCAAGATAGGCTGTGTGAACCACCTTACCCTCATCTACGGCTTTGGTGGCTGCCTCAAAGAAGTCGATCAGGTTCAGAAGGCATGATCTGCCTTTCACAAACCAGAACTGGGTGGGGTCCAGATTTGGAGGTTACCAATGTATTTGTTTATGAGTTCCATGATGATACGTTCCATGGCCTTGCAGACCAGGCTCGTCAGGCTAATAGGGCGATAGTTATAGTTCCCAGGATCAGTGGTGGCTCCCCCTTTGTGGAGTGGGATAACTGTTGCTGTGCACCATTCAGTGGGCACAAAGCCTGACGTGAGACTATGATTGAACATGGTGCTTAGGTGGGCAGCCAGTTCATTCTGAAGTTCATTTAAAATGCAGCCTGGGATGTTGTCCGGTCCCATGGATGCTGTGTTTTTGGTTTTAAAGAGTGTAGCTTTTACCTGCATAGATGTGATTACAGGGACTCTGCATTCATCCTGTATATATATATATATATATATATATATATATATATATATATATATATATATATATATATATATATGGTCCCTTTAGGGGGTGAGATGGGGGTAAAGTTAGCAATAAACTTATTTGCCAGGATGTTGGCAATATCAGTTGGTTCTGTAATTTTCGTACCGTTGTGCTGTAACTCAGAGCAGATCTGGGTGTTGCCATTGAGATTCTTGACACAGCTATAGAATGCTTTGTGGTTACCCTTAGAATCAGTAGCAATTTTGTTTTTGTAGCTAGCATTGGAGGATCGTATAAGGGATCTCATCTTCTTACTGAGGCTGACCAGGGAGCTCCTACACTCATGGGATTTTACTCTCATTTGCAACAGTTTCTTCCCTCTGTTGTAGAGTTTGTTTATGGCACCAGACCATCAGATTGGCTTCCTTTCTTTGGAGGATAGCTTCTTTGGTTCTGTTTGGGATAGCATGATCCATGCACTTGTGTAAGTGCTTATAGAGTGCATTTGTGTAGGATTCAGCAGTCATAACTGTATTGTCCATCTGCATGGATGTCATAAAATTTGCCACTTCTGTCTTAAGAAGCATGAAGCTGGCTTTGGAGAAATTTTTTACCATGGTATCCTTAATGGTGGGTGGGGGCGGGGTGCAGATATCTAGGGTGATTAGCTTATGGTTGGATCTGACCAACAAGGAGCTGACTTCAGGTGTGGAACACCGGTCACTCATGGTATTTACTAGGTCTAGAATATTGTTGCCCCTGGTGGGGGTGTGGATAAGTTGATCCAGGGCATTGGAATTTATGAATTCCAGAAGGCGTTGAGCAAAGGTGTTCGTACATGAGTAGTTTTCCCAGTTAATGTTGGGGTAGTTGAAATCGCCCATTATTAGGGTGTTTGGTTGAACCCTAATATTTTCCAGTATATCAAGAAAAGAGGAGTGGGAATCCTGGGGCATGGTGGGGGATCTGTAGCAAGCTACAATTTGGATTGCAGTTTTGCCCAAAGTTAGTTGCACTTGGATAACCTCGGATGCATTATGCTGTGCAACTAGCCTGGAGGTGTGGATATCTTTAATGAATATGGACACACCTTGCCTTTGGTGTTCTGGTCCAGATTATAGGTTCATAGGTTCATACTAGGCTATCTGCCCGAGGGCATTTACAAGCCTAGCCCATAGTTTTGTGGCTTACGCCACCCCTTTAGTATGGGGAACTATACCCATTATTTTGCTGTGCCTCTGTAGAGCAGTGACACTGAGGTAATCCCTGGGGTATATCTGCAATCTCCCATCCATTGGTCACGATTTCTCTTGAACAAGGCCAGCGAGGTGCTTTGCCTCACATATACCGGGATTTTATTCCACAGCACAGGGAGTCTTTGGGTGATGAATCTATCCCTCCAGCATGTCCTATTAATAGCCGTGTCGAGGTTTAAGTCTCCCTGAGTAGCATCCTGCCATTAGATGACCGAAAAGTGTGGTATGAGTTATAGCCTGGTAATGCAGTGGTGCTCTCTACAGCCTTGAACCAGGTCTCAGTCACTGCACAGATATCAATGTTCTCCATTTTAAGGAGTGCCTCGAGGGAGTGCATTTTGAGATTTAGACTTCTAGCATTGAGCAGCATTACCCTCAGTTTCTGTTTGCCAGTTCCTGTTACAGTGGTGAATTTTTCATCTGAACCTTGCTTAAAAAAGGCACTATAGGGGTGGCAAGACCCTTAGCTAGTATCCATAATCCCAGGGGTGACAGGTGCAGTCCATCTCTGGCAAAGCATTGTGGTCTGTTGACCATGTCGTCCCAGGCAGACAGATACTGGATCCCCTTAGAATGACACCAGAAGCTTAGCCAGTTGTTGAAGTCAATCATTTTGTCCTTGTACTGTGGTATCATTCTGGGCAATGGCAGGATGCTACTCAGGTCTTGGGTCATACCTGCTTGGGCTACAAGATTGGAGAGCTCTTCCATGTCTCTTTTCATGTAGTCCAGGGAGGTACGTCTCAGGTCATGTACACCAACATATTTGTACTTGTGGAGTGACCTGAGTGCATGGGTTATGTGTCGGATCCTGGCACCTGACAGGCAGCTAACAGTAACCTTCTCCTTGTTTAGTCTGGTGAGTGGGACATCAGTGTGCCTGACTATAGAGTCACCTATGACTAGTATGTTGGGTACATTGTTTTGCCTTATGGGCTGTGGTTTATTGGCACACTGAGTCTGTGGACTATGTGTCATTTGGGTTGTGTTGGGGATGGAGGTTGCTTGCATTTCTGCTTTGAAGATCTCTGTTGCTTGAGCAGATTATTATTGAGAGCCTCTGTGAATGTGTTTGTGTTTCTGTGTGTGGATTTTGGTGTTGTAGGTTTAGTGGGACTATGTGATGACTGTCAAGTTCAGTCTTGGTTTGAGAGAGATTTACCTCCAGTTTGGCTAGATAAGTGCATCTCTCACAGGTTGTGGTGTTGGGTGGTAGGAGGAGAGGGTTGTCTGTGTACATGAGGCAATTGCTACATTGCCCCAAGATGCCCAGATTCATCAGATAGACAGGAGAGAACACTGGACTTGCCTGAATAAAAAAATACTTTCCTCTAGACAATTGAGGAAGGTGAGTATAAGAGCTGTTTTTCTCTAAGCAAGTGAAAAAGTAAGTACAGAAACTGTTTTCCTCTAGGTAAAGAGGAAGGTTGAGTGCTGTAGTAATTTGTAGCTTATTTAGTGCTAACAACAAGTTCTGAACAAGTGCTGAGGACGAATAAGCAAATTCAAGTACTAAAACTAAGAATCTGCACCTAGAGCTTGTGGTAGATTGGCTACCTAGTGCTTACCACTTCCACTGATAAGCTAGAAGGCTTCTCTCCAACACAGAAAGGCTTGGGGGGCTCAGAAGCTAACAAACAGTCTTGGATACAGCAAATCTGTAGCTGGACTAGTCTAGTTACAGGAAAGGTGGGAAACAAGCACAAACACAGGCTTTAAAACCAGAAAGTAGAAAGAGATGGAAAAACTGCCCAAACGGCCAATAAACTACAATTTCTGGGACAGAAACCACTCTTGTGGTAGAGAGGCTACCTAGTGCTTACCACTCCCTCAGATAATCTAGAAGGCTTCCCTCCAACACAGAAAGGCTTAGGGGAATCAAAAGCTAACAAGCTGTCCTGGATACAGTAAATCTGTATCTGGACTAGACGAGTTATAGGAAAGGTGGGAAACAAGCACAAAGTGGGATTTTAAACCAGAAAGTTGAAAGAGATAGAAAAACTGCCCAAATGGCTAATAAACTACAATTTCTGGGCCAGAAACCACCCTTGTGGTAAATAGGCTACCTAGTGCTTACCACTTCCACTGATAGGCTACAAGGCTTTCCTCCAACACAGAAAGGCATGGGGGGCTCAGAAGCTTACAAACAGTCCTGGATACAGCAAATCTGTATCTGGACTAGACTATTTACAGGAAAGGTGGGAAACAAGCACAAACACAGGCTTTTAAACCAGAAAGTTGAAAGAGATGGAAAAACTGTTCAAACGGACAATAAACTACAATTTCTGGGACAGAAACCACTCTTGTGGTAGGGAGGCTAACTAGTGATTACCACTCCCACTGATAAGATAGAAGGCTTCTCTCCAACACAGAAAGGCTTTGGCAGCTCAGAAGCTTACAAACAGTCCTGGTTACAGCAAATATGTATGGACTAGACTAGTTACAGGAAAGGTGTGAAACAAGCTTAGAATTTTTTTTTTGGGGAGTGGAAAGGGAGAAAGGAGAAACAGAAGATAATTCAAAATTAAGGACCTAAGTGGCTTGCCCTTCACAAATGTTCTCTCTGTATTAGGTAGAATGAGCTAGTGACACTAGACTGGAATAGAGCTTGGATTGAGCTGAACAGGTGGGACTGGTAGGAGTGTCTGGAGGCAAAATGTGATCTCACTGTGCTTGGCTGAGTGAGCAAATGAGATAGACCCAGGAGGAGTGTTCAAACACAAATTTACAGGAGGGGCAGGCAATTCCAAAGCCAGAAAGATTAATACCAGAACAAGAACAGGGAGGGCAGGCAGGAAACTAACTGCATGAAGTGACTTCACTGAAAACTTATTTTAACAAACACCCAGAACACCGAAGTTGTACTCCTGGAAACTAAGCATTTTGCCACCATGAGGAACTTTGTCCTTTTCCCCACTATATTGCAATCTTGAAGTTGCTATATTTAGTTTGGGAGGTTTGGGAGAAGAGCCTCCCACATGGGGGTGAGGGGCAAAGACCCCCCCCCCCGGGTGGGTTTGATTTGCTTCGGTTCATTTTTTTTTTCATGGGGGCCAAGTGGTTAGTTTCCTGGAGTAAAACTTCAGTGATCCAGGTGTTCGTTTAAAATAAGGTTTCGGTAAAGTAGTCTTGTGAATGTAATTTTTGGGTAAGTGAAAATTTGTTAATATGAAATAGACACATCTCTCTCTCTCTGTATGTATGTATATATATATATATATATATATATATATATATATATATATATATATATATATATATGGGTCTACTTTATATGATCGACATTTCACAATGTCGAAAGCCATATGGCCGAGACCATATGATCGACATTTGAAATGTCGAACATACAAGCAGACAAAAAAAAAAAACAGAAACTAACTTTAACAATGCTAGCAGGGGGCTATGACCCCCTGCATCCCCCTGTAACTTTAATATACCAACTCCAGGATCACACTACAGTGCAGAAATGGAAATCTTTCCTTTCCACACTGTATGGAGATGCCGGTTTCCCATGGTCGACATTTAAAATGTCGATCATATGGTCTCGGCCATATGAATGTCGACATTGTGAAATGTTGACCATGTAAA
>NC_056731.1:1663159406-1663169406 GCF_019279795.1 Protopterus annectens | reverse complement strand
CTGTTCTTGCCTTGCTCACCAGTTGAGTTAGAGTGAGGCTAATAAGAACATGGTCTCCATCATAGCTTTGTCTTCTCTCAACAGTTCAAGGAGCTCCTTCTCAGCCAACATAACTGGCCTTTCAGTAGCATGGGCTGCCAGCACTGCCATAACCTGGCTTTGCATGCAGCTATACATTTTCATGTTCCTTCAAGTGATCACAGTTCATGTGTACAGGATTTGTACTGTTCCTTCCATTAATGCATTGCTTTTTGTCCGTAACATACTCTTTTCAATAAACTTCTCCATCTTAATATTAAAAAATATAATGCAGCAGGAAGATCCTTTTGTGCACGTGCTATTCTTGTGTGTTATTCTTCACATCAGTTTCACCATCTTTTATTTATTTTTTTATTTAATTGATTTCTTAAAATGGAAATCCTACTGGGTACAAATTCTTCTTCTTTTGAGGGGAATCCAGAATCAAAATATGGTAAGTGCTTTGCTCAAAGTACCATACATTAGATAAATGGAGAATGACAGAATCAAACCCAGGACTACAGGATTGCAAACCAGGAGCAAATCAACTAATTGGTGTACCCTAACCTGCCAATGAAAGTCTAGCAGCATATGCTAGTGGGCCTCTTATTCAGTAATATCATATCCTGCAGTATCTTTCTCTAATTCTACAGAATGGGTCTATTTTATGTGCTCGAAGTCTGAGAATATCGAACACAATATTCTCGACATGAGTACATCAAAAGCGCAAAATATCAAAAATGTAAACGGAAATCTCCGTAGGTGGAGATTTCTATTTACTTCAATGTAGTGCGATCTCAGAGTTGGTATATTTAAGTAGCAGGGGGTGTGGGGGTGCAGGGAGGCTTGCCCCCCTGCCTACACTAGTTTAATTTTTTTTTTGTGTATTTTGTTTTTTTTTTGGACTTCGATTGTTTAATAGTTCAATGCATATGGTTCGATCCATATGCATTCGAGCTATTAAACTTTTGATGTCCTAAAGTAGACCCCCACAGAACAGCAGTTTATAAAGGTCATCATCACTGAATGACCATTATGTCGCCATTACTAACAATTATTTTTTTTAACTTCTTTTTTCTTTATGCAGCCTACTTCTGAGACACCACCAATTATTTGTATGTTTGCCCTGTTTTGTAATTCTGGGCTTAAACAAATCATTTTCCCAGGTAATGAAAGTTTTACATGCTTGTGATGTGGAAGAAGACAGCCTGAATTAAATTAAATGAATGTTGTGCGCTTCAACATTTGTTTGACTAATCCTTGTTTGTTCAAAGAAAATAATAACATCAAAATAACTCAGTTTTCAAAGTAGAGTATTTGTCACGCTGTCAAAAAATTCCCCAGGCTCCTGTATCAATCCCTTCAAAGGCAGTCAATTGTAGATGAAGGAATGTCTTTTGCTTCAGTAATTATTGATTTTAAGTTTGACTTTGTTTATCCATTAATTAAGCATATGTGTAAACAATTTATAGGAAAAAGAAGACTCTTTCTTGTTATACTTTGGCTTTCAGATACAGAACAGTCCTTGCTTTATTTTAATACTACTTTGTTTAGCACAATTATTAATTCAGCCACATAAACAAATTTATGTTGTCATTATGCAATAAAGCTTTAACCTTGCCCCCGGATTTACTAATCTTCCGTGTAGGACTAGATTAGTCTTGCATGGAAGTGACCATTAAGGAGCAGGATGGCAGCACGCCATGCATATTAATGATGCACGCTGCTCGAGCTCCTAGTATTACACGGAGCATGTAAGAGTGCAGGGGGCATGTCTGAGAACAAAGCTCTCAGAATAAACACCCCCCCCCCGCAATGTAGAACAGCAGAAAGGGGTATGCAATGAGCGAGACCACTCACAAGTGACTGCATATCCCCACCAACAGTCCCCCTTGTGTATAACAGCAACAGAATGTAGAAATAAAGTGAAGAAACCCTTTTTTTCTTTAAAAATCTGATTACAGCTAACCGTAGGTGCTCGGGTGTGCCCATCGCTTAGTTATGGTTAAAGCAGCTTAAAAGGCTGAAGAGGATAACAAGAAAGATATATGGAAATGAAGCAGCATAGCAATCGTGTGGTGGGTAAAGCATTCGACTTATGAGCAGGCATTCCTGGTTCGAGTCCCACTGCAGTACATTCCATTTTACATGGCAAAGCATTTTATGACCAATATTTTTGTTGCATAACCCACTAAATAACATATATTTATGAATTGGAGTACTGCAGTAAGTGCACATGTGAGGTGTCAGTGTCATAATGAATAAGGCATTAGTAAGCAGGTATAAGTACAAATAAGCAGTAGTAAGCATATTTAAGCACTAGTAAGCGGCCTTAAGCCCATTTGCATGGCGGTAAGCAATGCCTACACAGGCTAAGCAATTCTAAAGCTAACTCTCTGTAAGCAGATGTAACGGCAGGTTAGCAGTGCTTACCATTGCGCAAACCCACTTACAACTGCTCAAAAGTGCTTTAATCACTCTGTATCCAGTGGCCCTTGTTCTGCCCATCAACAAAATAAACAGCCATACAGGTCTCGAACCCAGGACCCTATACACCAAAGTCCCAGTAGTTATCCACCAAGCCTTCGCAGAAGTACAGAAGAATGAGGTAGTAGCAAACAAGTCCTCACCATAGTATAACCAAACTGAACCTGTGAAAGGCATCAGTATACAGTTATATGTGCCATAATCCACTGCATAACATAAATATGTGAACTGGAGTACAGCAGTAAGCCCAGAAGTGAGGTGTAATTGTAATAGAGTGCTGAAGTCCCCAATAAAACACAAGGACCCTACAGAGTGTACGTACACATCAATCAGGGATACCAGGCATCTATATAAGGTGTAATGAATAATAACACAATGCCAAAAAGGCATTATAATGAAGGTCTAATGTAAGCAATGCTATGCATTGCACAGGCCAGCTTAGGAGGCATGAGCAATGTGTAGACCAGCTAACTCTTTGTGCCCAGTGGTATACTCCTTTAAACAATGCCAACCTTAGGTAAGCAAGTTTCCCCATAGCTTAAACTTTTCAAAACAGGCCAATCACAGAAAAGTGCGGGAAATCAGCCTTACTTAAACACAAGAGGCAGGAATACATCTCATAACTGGTTGTAGCTTCCCCTTGCAGGCACTATGGCAGTAAGGGGAGAAGGAGTGCACTTCCAGGCACAGCGCTGGTGCATCCAGGGGTCCAAGGTCATGGCAGGACTCCTAGTTAAAGACCATGCACAGAGACTGCTGCAGGGCCAGTACCGGGGCCCCCAATATAGGGTGGAGGCCAGGGACCATCTCGCCCGTGACCTCACCAGTGCCACTGACATACCCCAAACTGGTGAGCAGGTCAGGCACTACTATGTCGACCTGAAGCGGCAGAAGGGGGACCTCTTGGAGGAGTGACTCCAAGAGGCTAGAGCATCAGGGGATGTTCCAGATGTGTGTAAGTATCACCCCAGTATGTGTGTAATAATTGCCAGCTCAGGTATATCATGGATAGGTATGGCTCAATATTCCTCTTATGTCCCCCACAGCTGCAACGGAGTGGGCCGTGAACCAGGAGGCCCACATCAGCCACCTGGTGAGGTTGCAATATGAGGCAGGTCAGTAATACTCATGCTTTGACTGTCATAGGAAATAAAAATAAAAGTAGTAGTAAATTAATTGCTAGTATAAAACCTGTATTTGTCAAGACAAGTACTGCATACACTAGAGAATATGATGAGTTTTATATTGTTTATATGTCAATAAATGTGCAACATCCTGACAAAACAGGTCTAACTGTTGGACTGCATGTGTATTTTCTGGTATCATATGGTAATGTAGATTTGCAATCATGTAATAGTACTGTTGTATTAAGCACTGTTACCCACACCATGCACCATAAATTGAATGTGTAGGAATGTCTGTATATGACAGGTATAATCCCCAGAGGCCATTCAGTACAACTGAGAGACACATGGACAGCAAACAGGGAAAATGTAAACAACAAAAAATGAATAGCACATGTAACTAAGATGTGAACTGTTGTTTTTTTTAGCACACACAGCCACGGTTCGAATCCTGCCAGTGGTAGTAGTTTGCATACAGAATTATACCCCACAACTGTACAGATATATCCAGAATGTCTATTAAAGTGGCCCATATCTATTGCCTATCAACCTGTCCCCCTGGGAAATCAGTGGGATGATCCCAGACGTATAGGCAGCAAACAGGAAATACAACTGATTGACATACATCTGTGACAAAAAAACCTGGCACACTAGCAACTCCCCAATACCTTATGTGACTAAGAAGCCACGTATGTCCCATTTACACCCCAGCTTGTTAAGCTGTGGTCAGAGTGTGTACAGTAACAGAGTGAGATGTATGTGCATAATAGTAATGTGGAACTTGGTACTGTGTGTGGGAACATTCAGGTAGCTCTAATAAACATTCCTCCCACAGGTCTGTCAGATACCAACACTGTGGCCAGAAATGATATGCAGTTGCTCTGAATAATGAGGTATTACACATCACTTTTGCCCACACTGTCCTACAACATATAGTTTCATAGTTTCATAGTTTGGTACTAGGCTATCTGCCCTGGGGCATTTATAAGCCTAGCCATAGTGATGTGGCTTTCGCCACCCCATATAATGGTACAAAAGTGTACAGTATAGATTTAGAATACTGTGCCTCTGTCTAGTAGTGACACAGTGAAGACCCCCTTACATAATAGAATTAGTTTACTGTGCCTCTGTCTAGTAGTGACACAGAGATGACCCTGGGGTAAACCTACGATCTCCCATCCACTCATCAAGATTTCTCTTGAAGAGAGTCAGTGAGGGGCTCTGCCTAACATGAACTGGGATTCTGTTCCAGAGTATGGGAAGCCTCTGAGTTATGAATCTGTCCCTCCAGCATGTCCTATTCATATTTGTGCTGAGGTTTAAATCTTTAGCTCTCGTGGTTCTGATGGATTTGGATTTTTTGAGGTGGAGCATGTCCATCAATTCCTGATTGGACATGGCCTTGTACGTCAGGCACAGATCACCTCTGAGCAGGCGGTATGCTACTGAATAGAGCTGGAGTTTCTTTAGTCTGGCAGCATATGACATATGTTGAAGACCCTTGAGCCTCTTGGTGAGGTACTTTTGGGGTCTGTCTAGCTGTTGCAAGTGCCGGGTGAGGTACATACCAAAGGGGGCATTGTACTCAATCATGGGCCTGATAAGGGAGGAGTATAGGGGTACAATGACCTCCTTTGATCTGGATGTGAATCCCTTCATGATAAGGAGGGCAAGGTAGAAAGTCTTTCTAACCACTTTGGCAACGTGGGTGTCAAATGAGAGGTCACTATCGACTTGGGTCTCCCCAGGTCTCTGATTACTTTTTCCGTACTCAGTGGGTTACTGTCTATGTGATAATTTGTGGGTACTTTGTTTTTCCCAAAGGGGATGACTATACATTTTTTGGCATTTAGTTTAAGGCCATGACTCCGGCACCAGTTGTCCATTTCAGTGAGGCCTTTCTGTAGGATGTATGTGTCAGCTGGTGTATTGACTATGGTGCCTAGTTTGCAGTCATCTGCGAACTTTGTCAGCCACAACCCTCCCATGTTTGCTTTCACATCTACATCTGAGAAATAAATGCCGAACAAGAGAGGTCCCAGGACAGAGCCCTGTGGGACACCACTTGTGACTGGCTTTGAGTCTGACATGGCTCCAGCGATTTTGACTTTATGGGTTCTATCCTTTAGCCAGTTTGCCACCCATCTTGTGACATATGGATTTACATTTAAGCTGTTGAGCTTGTCTATGATGCCAGAGTGGGGTATTATGTCGAAAGCTTTAGCCAAGTCCAGGTAGGCTGTATGGACTGCTTTGCCCTCGTCAATGGCTCTAGTAACTGTTTCAAAAAAGTCAACTAGGTTCAAAAGGCAGGATCTGCCCTTTACAAAGCCGAACTGGGTGGGATCAACTGTCTGTAAGTCCCCAATGTCTCTGTTTATGAGTTCCATAATGATTCTTTCCATAGCTTTGCAGACCAGGCTGGTTAAGCTTATGGGGCGATAGTTACCAGGGTCTGTAGAGGTGCCTCCTTTGTGGAGTGGGACTACTGTTGCTGTACACCAGTGTTCAGGTACATATCATGTAGTAAGGCTAAGGTTAAATAACATTTTTACGTGCAGGTTTAGCTCCTCTTGAAGTTCACGTAGCACGCAACCCGGGATACCGTCAGGTCTCATTGATGCTGTGTTTTTAGCTTTGCTGATGACTGCAAACTAGGAGCCATAATCAAAACTCCTAATGATGTGGACATCCTACAAAAGAGCCTCACTGAGACAGATGTCTGGTGTCAAAGCCATGGCCTCAAGCTCAATGCCAAAAAGTGCATTGTCATCCCCTTTGGTAAAAACTCTGTACCCATGAACTACCACATAGGCGGTAGACTACTTGACACCGAAAGTGTGATAAGAGACCTTGGGACACGGGTGGACAGTAGCCTCTCCTTTGATAATCACATCACCACAGTGGTCAGGAAATCCTGCTACGTGGCACACCTCATCACAAATGGTTTCTCATCCAGGAAAAAGGAGGTCATTGTTCTCCTCTACTCGTCACTCATTAGATCCATTATAGAGTACAGCTCTACTTTTGGTATGTACCTCACAAGACATCTACAACAACTGGAAAGGCCGCAGAAATACCTCACAAACAGGATTACTGGCCTCAAACAGATGCCCTACGCAGACCATCTCAAAAAAACTCCAGCTTTACTCTGTTGCATATCGCCTACTCAGAGGCGATCTCTGCCTAACATACAAAGCTATGTCAAACCCAGAGCTGTTGGACATGCTCCACTTAAAGAAATCCCAATCCCTTCAAGCTACACACTCTAGGGACCTAAACCTTGTCACCACAATAAACAGAACATGCTGGAGGGATAGATTTCTGTCCCAGAGAATTCCCATACTCTGGAAAAGACTAGCTATCTATGTCAAACAGAACTCCTCATTAGCACAATTCAAGAAAAATCTTGATGATTGGATCGGAAATAGGAAATTCACCCCGTGGATCACTTCTGTGGCTCACTTGACAGGGGCACAGGAAAATAATTTTCTTAGGTGGCGAAAGTCAGGGTACCTTTTTGGCTAGGCGTGTATAGGCTCTAGGGCCAATAGCCTAGCACCTACCTATGAACCTATGATGGCTTTAATATAATTTAAGACTATATTTTGAAATTCTTGCCATGAAAACGATTGGAAACTAAGCCATTTTTTGTAGACATAAAATTTAATTAGGACAAATACAGTTATAAGAATCCTTAAGTCATAGCCATCTAACTCGAAAGGAAGACTGTGCAAAATGGAAAACTAACATGTCAGTGAATCACTCTAATAACCCAGTTTTGATAATTTTAGAATATTACAAGCCACCCTGGTGGAATCACAAAATCAATAGGCTGTATAGCAGAAGGAAGAAAATCATGGCAAAAATTAGGAGGTGCAGCACCCAGCAGGATAAAATGACTCTTATCAAACTAAACAAACTTCTCAGTGGACAAATAAAGTCACCAAAGCCAAACTTGAGGTGAACATGGCCTCCCAGGCCAAGGACAACCACAAAGCTGTACCAACCTCAAAGACAATACACAATTGTGTGCAGAGCTATGGAGCCACCTATACTGAGCCAGAAGATATAGCAAACCTAATGGCCCATATATTCAGCTCCAACTTTACCCTACACTCCACTCAACCTTCCCTCAGGAAATACCATCTAATATAACTCCCCCTGCTATCACTAGGGAACAGGCCATTAATGCTCTCTCTCTAAGAACAAGAACACTGCATCAATGGACCCAGACAATATCCCAGAATGCCTTCTAAATAGCATAAAACATGACTTATCAGGGCCTCTAAGCTGCTATTTAACTATAGCTTCCAAACAGGTGTCTTGCTGCATGAATTGAGAACAGCAACAGTTGTATATCTCCACAAAGGTGGGCCATCTACAGACCCTGGAGACTACAGTCTCACTAGTCTTGTATGTAAAGCCATTTAATGAATTATCATGGAAATGATCAATAGTGATATAGTAAATCTCCAGACACTGAACTCAACCCAGTTTTGTTTTGTCAAAGGCAAACCATGCCTACTCAACCTGGTGGAATTCTTTGAGAAGGTCACCAAAGCAATGGATGAGGGCAAAATGGTTCACACTACCTAGCTTGACCTGGCCAAGACATTTGTCAATACCTCACTTCAGCATTGTTGACATACTCAAAAAGTTAGGTACAAACTAATATGTCACCCAGTGGATAGCCAACTGTCTCACAGACAGCACCCAGGAAGTTAGAATTGGGGAGTCCACCTCTATAAAAGAGACCAGTCACAAGTGGAGTCCCTCATGGATCAGTCCTTGGACCGCTCCTTTTTGGAATTTAAAGTCAAGGTCAGTTTCAGTGGTCTCTGGCTAACTAAATTTGCAGATGATTGCAAATTAAGAGCTGTCATTGAATCCCACATTGACACAAATGGTCTCCAGGAGGAGCTGACACCGACAAACAACTGGTGTCAGAGCCATGGATTAAAACTAAATGCCAAGAAATACATAATAGCATCCTTCATGAAGTCATCCACCCCTGATAACTATAATATTGACAACACAACCCTTAGAGCTGACCTAGTAGTCAGGGACTTAGGGACACACATAGATAGCAATCTAGCCCCTTGACCATCACGTGTTTACAGCAGTGAGGAAATCCTTCTATGTTGCGCAACTTATAAATAAAGGTATGGCATCTAAGTCCAAGGAAGTCACTGTCCTTAGTGTATTCAGCATTCATCAGACCTATCATTGAGTACAATGCCCCCTTTGGTATGTACCTAACCAGGCATATCAAACAATTGGAATGTCCACAGAGGTTCCTCACTAAAAAGAATACAGGGCTTAAAGAAAATGTCCTATGCAGACCGCCTCAAGGCTCTACCCCTGTATTCTATCTCCTACAGGCTTTTGAGGGAAGATCTATGCCTGACATACAGGGCATTGTCAGACCCCACTCTGATGGACCTCCTGCATATCCACAAAACAAACAGCACCAGAGTTACCAATTATAAAGACTTAAACCTTGCCTGTGATATAGATAGGACCAGCTGGAGAGACAGGTATGTATGTCAGAGATTAACTTGCCTCTGAAACAGGCTCCACATCTATATGAAGCAGAAATCCTCTCTAACCCAATTCAGATGGAACCAGGACAATTAAATGGGGAACAGGAAATTCATCCTTGGTTTGGCACCTATATCTTTAATGGACACAGGCAACCTATAAATGGTTCATCTCCCAGACCCTAGCTTGTAGGTGATTCATCTCTCAAGCCCCTGCTTACACTTATCAAGGGTATCAGAACTTGTCAGCAATTTTGGATGGTTGGCTAGGCTTAAAAAGGCCCTTGTGGTTGTTTGCCTAGTAAACACCTATGAACCTAAAAGTAGGCCAAAATTGGGATATATGAGGACATAGCCATAAAGTATGAAAACGGTTAGCATTATTCTCATTGTAAGCAAAGCAAGTCAAATCAATTATCTGGAACATTTTTATGAAAATGGGTTTTATATTGTTGGGAGTGAATTTGTCATGAAATGTGTGTATAAAACATTTTAAAAGGAATAATTTTAATTATTTAACAAAGATCTACCAATTTTTTAATCTATATTTGTTGTAAATTTATTATCATGTTTAACCATAACTAATAACAAATAATAAATATTAGAGTATTTTACCTTCATTATGAGTTTGTAAGGCTTGTAGGTTGGCTTATCTAATTGCAGTGCTTAGATTAATTAGTTATAGACCATCCATGCTATTAGAATAATTAAACAGGAGAGTAAAATCATTAAGTAGAAGATTCCTCAACTGATTTAGAATTGATAAATATCCTTTAGGTCACTGCTATTCTCATCTAATGTGGTCAATGGATCCTGAATTTTTTAGAG
>NC_056731.1:1663076906-1663154406 GCF_019279795.1 Protopterus annectens | reverse complement strand
AACATCGACATTTGTGCTGTAACGGAGACCTGGTTTAAAGCAGCAGAAAGCACCCCTGTGCTACCAGGCTATAACTCATTCCACATCTTTTGGCTGCGGAACATGGACCAAAGCTCCAAAGGTGGTAGTGTCTCAATATTCATAAGAGATATGCACACCTCCAGACTCGTAGCCCAGCATAACACATCTGAGATACTTCAGGTACAACTAACATTGGGTAAGACAGCGATTCAGGTCATATTTTGCTATAGGTCCCCAACCATGTCCCAAAATTTTCACTCCACATTCCTAAGCACCCTAGAAACTATTAAGGTTCAACCCAACACTCTCATACTAGGTGACTTCAACTACCCCTCCATCAACTGGGAAAACTACTCATGCACCAATACACTGGCTCAACACTTCCTGGAATTCATTAATTCCAATGCCTTGGACCAGATCATTCTTACCCCGCCTAGAGGAAGCAACATCCTTGACCTGATCATTACTAACATGGGCAACCATTGCCCTACACCTATAGTCAATTCCTCCCTGGTTAGATCTAACCACAGACTAATCACCATGGAAATCCACATCTCACCCACACCCCCCACAAAGGTAACCACCATGAAAGACTTCTCCAAAGCTGACTTTGGGCTCCTAAAAACAGAGGTGGCTAACATCATGGCACCCATGTCAATGGAAAATAGATGCATGACTGCCGAAGCATACACCAATGCACTGTACGAACACGTACGTATATGCATGGAACTAGCCATACCCAACAGAACCAAGACACTCTCCTCCAAAAAAAGGAAGCCAATCTAGTGGTCCCCTGTCATTAGTAAACTCTAAAATAGAAGTAAAAAACTGTTACAGAAAAAGATGAACTCCCAAGACTGGATAAACTCCCTTATTAGCCTCAACAAAATGTTGAGATCTGTCATCAAAACCACTAAAGCCAGCTATGAAGGCAGAATTGTGGCAGACACTAAAAACAACCACAAAGCCTTCTATAGTTATATCAAGAATCTCCATGGCAATACCCAGGTTTTCTCTGAGTTATTGCACAATGGTACCTCCTATACTGAGCCAACAGATATTGCCAACATACTGGTGACAGATTCATTGCCAACTTTACCCCTCTATCCCCCCCTAAAGAACCAATCACAATACCGGAGGAGTACCAGGCACTCAGCATTACTGCAGCACAGGTTAAAGCTGCATTCTCCAAGGCAAAGAATATAGCTTCCATGGGACCCAGCAATATCCCTGGATGTGTTCTACATGAACTACAAAGTGAACTGGTACCACATCTGTGTGCCCTGTTCAATCACAGCCTCACCTCAAACTTTGTTCCTATTGAATGGCACAATTCTACAGTCATCCCTCTACATAAAAGGGGAGTGACTACAGACCCTGGGACTTATCGCCCCATTAGCCTGACAAGTCTGATATGTAAGGTTATGGAGCCTATCATCATGAACCTAATTAACAAGGATATAGGGAATCTCCAAACTCTAAATCCGACTTAATTTGGTTTTGTGAAAGGTAGATCATGCCTGTTCAACCTAGTTGACTTCTTTGAGTCAGTCACCAGAGCTGTGGATGAGGGCAAGGCAGTTCATGCAGCCTGAACCAAAGTGTTGTAGCATAGGATATTTATTAATTACATAGCATCATACAGGTTTCAACACATTTGCCTTCCTCAGTGATTCACTGAAGAAGGCAAGTGTGCCGAAACAGTATGATGCTATGTAATTATTAAACATCCTATGCTACAACACTTTGGTGCTGGCCTCATAGGTTCATAGGTTCATAGGTTCATAGGTTCATACTAGGCTATCTGCCCAAGGGCATTTATAAGCCTAGCCCATAGTTATTTGGCTTTCGCCACCCCTTTAGTTTGAATAAAACTATGCCTATTATTTTGCTGTGCCTCTGTCAAGCAGTGACACTGAAGTAATCCCTGGGGTATATCTGCGATCCCCCATCCATTGGTCAAGATTCCTCTTGAACAAGGCCAGCGAGGTGCTCTGCCTCACATGTACCGGGATTTTGTTCCACAGCATAGGGAGTCTCTGGGTGATGAATCTGTCCCTCCAGCATGTTCTATTAATAACCGTGTCAAGGTTTAAGTCTCCCGCCTTGTGGTTCTGAGGGATCTAGATTTTTGAGGTGAAGCATATTCATCAAATCAGGGTTTGACATGGCCTTATATGTCAGGCACAGGTCACCTCTGAGCAAGCGGTATGAGACTGAATAGAGCTGGAGTTCTTTCAGTCGGGCAGCATAAGACATATTTTTGAGACCCTTTATCCTTTTGGTGAGGAACTTTTGGGGCCTTTCCAGCTGCTGCAGGTGTCTGGTCAGATACATTCCTAATGGGGCATTGTACTCAATCATAGGTCTAATGAGTGATGAGTACAGGGGGGCGATGACCTCCCTTGATCTAGATGTGAATCCCTTCATGATCAGGTGGGCAATGTAGAAGGTTTTCCTAACTACTTTAGCAACATGAGTGTCAAACGAAAGGCTACTGTCAACCTGGGTCCCCAGATCCCTGATGACTTCTTCTGTGCTCAGTGGATTGCCACCTATATGGTAGCTAGGGTAACCTTGTTTTTCCCAAGGGTATGACTATGCATTTCCTGGCATTTAACTTTAGGCCATGGCCCTCGCACCAGTTATCCGCTTCTGTGAGGCCCTTCTGAAGGATACCTGTGTCAGATGTGTTTCGACTATGGCTTCAGTTTGCAGTCATCTGCAAACTTTGTCAGCCATAACCCTCCTGTGTTTGCTTGTACTTCAGAAAAGTAGATGCCGAACAAGAGTGGACCCAGGACTGAGCTCTGTGGGACACCACTTGTGACAGGCTTTGAGTCTGACATGGCTCCAGCAACTCTGACCCTGTGGGTTCTGTCACTTAGCCAGTTTGCAACCCATCTTGTGATGTATGGGTTTACATTCAAGCTGATGAGTTTTTGATGATACCTGAGTGGGTATTGTGTCAAGGCCTTTGCCAGGTCAAGGTAGGCTGTATGGACTGCCTTTCCTCATCAATGGCCTTGGTGACTGTCTCAAAAAGTCAACCAAGTTTAAAAGGCATGATCTGCCTTTGACAAAGCCAAACTGGGTTGGATCCAAAGTCTGCAAGTTCCCTATGTCTTTATTTATGAGTTCCATTATGATCCTCTCCATGGCTTTGCAGATAAGGCTTGTCAAGCTAATGGGACGGTAATTTCCAGGGTCGGTGGAGGCACCGCCCTTGTGAAGTGGGACCACAGTCACCGTGCGCCACTCCTTGGGTACGTATCCTGAGGTGAGGCTAAGATTAAACAGCTGTCCTAACTGCGGGTTTAATTCCTCATTGAGTTCATGGAGCACACAGCTGGGGACACCATCCGGTCCCATGGATGCTGTGTTTTTTGCTTTGGAGAGAGCAGTTCTCACCTGGGCGTTGGAGATGTTTGGGGGGCTACAATCCTCTGGTATAGATATCTCTCCTTCTTTTGGCCGTTTGCACCTGCCATACTTGCTAAGGTGTTTGTTCTCAGTTCATACAGCCTACCTCAAACTGGCCAAGGCCTTTGATACCGTTCCCCACTCAGGAATTATTGATAAACTCACCAAACTAGGCATCAACCCCTATATCATTAGGTGGGTTGCAAATTGGCTCACAGATAGAACGCACAGTCTGAATGTAGTGGACTCCAAGTCAGACTGCTGACCATTCATGAGTGGTGTCCCACAGGGATCGGTCCTGGTTCCTCTCCTGTTTGGCATCTACTTCTCAGAAGTCCAGGCCAACACGGAGGGACTCTGGCTGATCAAGGTCGCACATGACTGCAAGCTGGGAGCCATTATTATCTCCCCAAGTGATGTAGACATCCTATAGAAAGGCCTCACTGAGACCAATGACTGTTGTTGAAACCATGGCCTTAAGCTTAATGCCAAAGATATGTGTTGTCATCCCCTTTGGGAAAACCTCAGTTCCCACTAATTACCACATCGATGGTAGTCCACTGAACACAGAAGGCGTTATAAGAGATGTGGGAACACAGGTTGACAGCAACCTCTCTTTTGACCACCGCATTGCCACTGTGGTCAAAAAGTCCTTCTATGTGGCACATCTCATTACTAAGGGTTTTGCATCTAGGAAGAAAGAGGTCATTGTCTCCCTCAACTCTTCCCTCATTAGCCCAATCATTGAGTACAATGCCCCATTTGGCATGTACCTCACTAGACACCTGCAACAACTGGAGAGGCAGCAAAAGTACCTCATGAAGATGATCCTAGGCCTTAAACAATTGTCCTATATGGACAGACTCAAAAAACTCCAACTATTCCCTGTCTCATATCACCTACTTAGAGGCGATCTCTGCTTGACTTACGAAGCCATGTCTGACTCAGCTCTGTTAGAAATGCTACATCTAAAGAAATCCCAATCCCTCCGCAGAACACACTCCAGACCTCAACCTCATTACCACAATCAACAGAATGTGCTGGAGGGACATGTTCATAACCCAGAGACTGCCCATGCTATGGAATAGACTTCCCATACATGTCAAACAGAACACCTCACTGGCCCTCTTCAAGAGAAATCTTGACGAGTGGATTGGAAATAGAAAATTCACCCCAGAGATCACTCCAGTGGCTCTACTTGACAGAGGCACTGAGGAATTATGTTGGGTGGCACGATGCCAGGGTAATCCTACGGGCTAGGCTTGTAAAGGCTCCAGGGCCATTAGCCTACTATACACCAATGAACCTATAGTTTTCTGTGGATCTGTACCAGTTTAATAACTGACTGGTTATGGGAAGCATTTGTGGGGCATAAAAAATGTGGTGGGTAGATTTAGCTCATTCATACCTATATGTCATTTAACACTCATAGCTTCTTGTAGCATCCTAATTTTTATTTTTATTTTTTTTGCGGGGGGAGGGGTCTGGCTTCCTTAAGTTAGTGACTTACAAATTAATAATAGGCTGTATAAGAAATTGCAAAATGTAAGTAACAAAATGACAATAAGATTGTTAACCTAAGATGTCCAGTAATTGAGATATTAATCACTGTTTTCACCTAATATTCATATTTTCATGTTTGCATTAGTATTTCATAACTGACTGAGCTATATTTTACTGAAAGGCATGGCATGAAATGTCATGGTGAGAGAAGGAAAATATATTGTTACCATGCTGCCATAAAAGAATACTTGAGCTATTATTAGCTGCTTACTAGTAACTATGAAGATATGATATATTTCCACATTTAATTAATATTTCTAAAACCAAGTGATCTTCATATACTGCATTGTATCAGGTGAAACCCTAGATGATGTTGATAATATGTGTCATTGATATCTGCACTGTAATTTGTACTCCCTAAGAGGTATTTGGAATTATTTATATTGTTAATTCATTTATTTACTTATAATTTTTAACTAGGGTACCACACTGATCAAGAATGACCATTTGTAGGCACAGCCCCAGGTTACAGAATACACAATTAAGTAAGAGAAGAGGAAGAATACAGTTATCATCTAAATATATACAATACAGAGTAAACCAACAGAAATGGTGCAATTGCAGAAAGTGCACACACTAATACTATAAACGCAAGTGACACAAATAAATAATTTTTTCATTTCTATAAATACCTTCTGCCAAACACTCGGGTATTTCTTTCTGTTATCTGAATGCCCTTTTGAAAAAAATGCTCTGACAATGTATGTCTAGGCTGAATAGTTTCTAGTGTATAAAAATTGTTGTGAATTTTTAGAGGGAAAATATAATAATGTGTTTGCGTCCATCTGTGAATGCACTGACCTTTATCACTGTAAACAACACGTTTTACTGATGATATTGCTGTTTGTACCGTTTTGATAGAATTTGCTCCTCATAAGGTAATCATATTTGTTTGGCTTATCCCTTTTAATATAATTCTTCAGAAAACGCTCTGGAATGCAAAGATGTTTGTAGATTACTAGAATTTGACATTCTACAGCTCAGAGATTTTAATGAGTCAGGATGACGGTAGTGATGTACATTAGTTAATAAGTTATATTGCGTTATTACAATTTAATACTGCAACATGGCATCTGGTGAGTTAAGTGTCTTGATGAAATTTTCCATAGCTTAACATTATTTATTTAAACATTTTTCAACTAAAAAGATTTGTAAAGTTTTTATTGAAACCATGTCCCAAATAAATGTAGTGTCTTCCCTTGTGACATCATGTTAGGCAGAGGTCCATAGGGTTTAATGGATGCATCTCTGCACATGTGCATCAGGCATCCATTAAAATTCATGGCTACATTCACATTTTCCCTCAGATGATATAACTAAAGTTAACAATCATCACTAATCTTCAGAGGTATCAGTGTGGAGAAGATGCTCTCCATGAAGAATATTGTTAGTTGAAGAAGAGACTGAAAATATCTACCAATGGTTGAAAATCCTGTTTGGCATTTTAAGCACCACAAGTACAAAACCTACGTCATGGAAACATGACATGGCACCATACCTCTCAACCTGGAAACATCAAAAATCTGGACAAAGGCCCATGAAACATAGGTACAAATCTGTACATTGATTAACATAAAATGTGTATGCATAATTATGTAACCCCACCTACTCCAATAGAATTTTGGGATACCCACTTTTAAACGCAAACTGCAGAACAGACAACCAAAATATGAGCACGAAACACAAAATAAAGAGAACAATAATAGTGTTTTATTTATATTAATATTTGAACTTGCACAAAACTAAAATACAAATTTATTTTATAAAAATAAAATTAACTGCGTCTGCACTCTTCAGCCTTCTTCATTAAATAGCACAAAATATAAACCGAAACAAAACTGTTTTATTTATATTATTAACATCTGAACTTATATAAAGCTTTGAACTTGCATAAAACTAAAATACAGTTCTCATATAAAAATGTAATTAACTTGTACTAACTAGTCTACTACTACACATATAAAACAATCAGACTAATTCTAACAAGTACTATACTGTGTATCAGCTGGTGAATTGATTTCAAGAACAACAACAAGTGCAGACAACATACCTCTCAATCTGTTAGCACAACAGTCAGCACTCGGCAGTTAGTGATAAAGCCAAAAATGTAAGGGGTGGGTTGTGGGGACACAAATCCTGTTATTTTAGCAACTTTGTAAATTTATAAAAGCAGTCTTTAAAATATGTCCTTATTTTTGGTCCTTTGTTTCTCGTCATTTTAGGTTCTGTCCAGATTTCCTGCTCTAAAAGGTAGAGATGAATGCATGTCACATCTTCAAACCTTTACACTAATTTAAAAGGAACATGCCACTGATAAAAGAAAATGCTTAGGCCTGGGAGATGAACAATTTACAGGTTACCTGTGTCCATTAGAGACACACGTGCCAAACCAGGGATGAATTTCCAGTTTCTCATTCAATTGTCCAGGTTGCACTTGAATTGGGTTAAGGAGGAACTCTGCTTCACATGGACAATCTCTCCAGCAAGTCCTATTTATATCACAGACAAGGTTTAAGTTTTTAACTCTAATTTTCCCAGAACAAAGTAAATTTATAGGCCAATACACACCTCCCATGCTGCCTTATAACACAAGACTCAATGTTATTTTTGGTAAAAAATACAGAAATACTTCATAATAGAAGGCTTCTTCAACTACCTCTTAATACAATGGGAGAGCCTATACTTCCAAACTCAAGTATGTTCAGGGATTGCAAGACTTCATAACTAAAATCCTTGGGGGAAAAAGACAGTTAAAACAAACTACAGGACACAACATCTTCATCTAGCTCTAGTTAACTAAGACAGCCACTTCATAGACCACCACCTCTAGCTTCTCCCTGGAGAAATGTGACCATTAACATGTAAACTATCACTTTCAAAATCTCTAAAACCTCTGTAGCCAATAATTACTTCAAGAACTCCAGAAGGACAAACAATGTCTTAAATGCTATGATGAATTATCCAAATTCACTTGCATCATCACCAGACCAGACAGTGACATCTGTGATGCCCACGCCCTGGCCCAGCAATCAAGGAGACTCAATCCTCACCACTAACACCAGAGAGGGCATCTCATATAAGAGGAAAGGATAAAAAATACACACAGTAAAGTACAATTTCCCTTAAGTGCACACAGAGGTCACAGTCAGTCTGAGGCTGGTTGCTCCCTTGCTCCCCAGGTCCCCAGTAAGACTCCCCACTGGCACAGCTATAAGGTCCAGATCTAAGCCTATCTGGCACGCTAACCTCCAGTACCCTCTCTGTCCAACCAGTGCTTTGTGTCCCTGCCCAAGTAGCTGGCACACACTTAGAGATAAGAATGTACACAACTTCACAGACACTCCTGGGAAAGGCTGACACAGATTCTCCAGCTGTGCTCCTTTACCCAGACTATATGGTAGTAGTTACTGCCACACCAGCTAATAATTATCAGCTACCCAGATGCCTTTAAAATGGTGTCCAATTATTACTGTGCAATATTATTATCCAATTGGTAAGTGTGACTATCAGTCTTAAGGCTTATTAGAGTGGCTTAGCTCAGGATCACTTATAAGCAAGCAATGTACTCTAGAGCTTACGTATCTCTACACAAACCAGCCATAGGTAATTTTTTTTAATATTTAATAATAAATACACAAGACAATTCTCCTACACCACAGTGCTATTCAAGAGTTCAGAGATTACACAGAAACTTAAAATAATTCAATAGTACATTTCTGACATAACAGAAAAACACTTTGTCTAACTTTCTTCTAATTACCTAGCTATTACTACAAGAAAACATACTTCTGAAATAACTTACTTAAGACACAGGCAGAGTGCTGATGAGATGGATATTAAGACAAAATGCTTAATAATTTCTGGTCCTCACTGTTTAAATTGAAACTGCAGTTCTGATAAAACATTACATCATTTGTTTACAGTCTCCTGTTTCCCAGGCCACAGAAACTACATTCTATTATTTTACACTTAGAGCAATAAAGGATATTCCACATGTAAATTCTGGTCATTAACTTTAGCCTTAAAACAATAGGCAGGATGCTTACTCTAGACTCATCGACTCAATATTCTAACTTCAAAGGAATAGACACAAATTAATTTTAATTTCAAAAGACCAATAAGAAATGCTTGACTTAGTTTTCCTTACAGCAGATGGCAATGTTGCCACATTGTTGAAACAGTGTTTCTTTACATTTAAAACACAAGCCTGTATTTTACATTTATATTTACAAATGCCAGAATTATGTATCAAATTCTATTTGACTAGGCTGGCAGCCTTCACCCGTTCTCTACCAGTCTTCACATTTCTCCCCCCTGGAGAACTCAAGCTAGTTTTTCAAGTGACCCTTGATAAACGCAGCTTGAGAGGGTTAGGTCTATCAGAGTGTACCTCACCCCATTCCCTGTCTTGACAGCCCATCTGCATTGGCATTGCTACTCCCACTGCGGTGCTGCACTGACATATCATATGCTTGCAACCCCAGCCACCATTTTAGCAATTTGGCATTTTGCTGACTGGCTCAGTTTATCAATGCTAGAGGGTTGTGATCTGTCATTACAGTGAAATTTCTTCCATACAGATAAGGCTGAATTTTCTCCAGTGCCCACACTATGGCTAGACATTCCTTTTCTACAGCTGCATAGGATTCCTTCCTGGGTTGGAGCCTACATCTGGGATAAATCACTGGGTTCTCTTCCCCCTCTGAAGAAATCTGGCTAAGAACACCCCCACCCCATGGCTCAAAGCATTCACTTGCACAACAAAGTAGTTGCTGTAATCTGGACTGGCTAACACAGGGGGTCCTCCCAAAGCTTCTTTAAGCTTTTGGAATACTTGCTCACATGCTGGGGTCCACACTACATTATCTGGCCTGTTTTTCCTTGTCAGGTCTGTGAGTGGAGCAGCTATGGTACTATAACTGGGAACAAACTTTCTGTAGTACCCTGCTGTCCCTAAAATGCTCTCACCTGCTTTTAGTAACAGGTGCAGGCCATGCCTGAATGACTTCCACTTTGGCAGGTTTTGGCCTTATCTTATCACTCCCCACTCTATATTCTAGGTAGGAGACCTCTGCCATACCCACCGGACATTTGCTTGGCTTAATGGTCAACCCTGCCCTCTGTAGTCTGCCCAGCACCTCCCTGACATTTTATTTATTTATTTGGCAATATCATCTAGACAAGCAAGGGCAAACCTTCCTGCTCCTGCTAGGATACTATCCACCAGCCTCTGTAAAGTCACTGTGGCATTCTTCATCCCAAAGGGCATCTTTGTGAACTCGTTCAAGCAAAAAGGTGTCACGAAGACTGACTTCTCTCTAGCACTGGGAGTCAAGGGCACCTGCCAGTAACCCTTTGTAGATCAATGGTTGTAAGATACTTAGCCCCACCCAACTGCTCTAGGGCCTCATCTGTCCTAGGCATGGGGTAAGCATCCGACTCTATGTGACTATTTAATTTCCTGTAGTCCACACAGAACCTGGTGCTGCCATCCTTCTTTGGCACCAGCACCACTGGGGAGGCCCAAGGACTGTTGGACTCTTGAATCACCCCTAGTTCCAAAATCTCCTGTACCTCTTCCCTCAGAATCTGTCTGACTCTCTCAGGCACCCTATTAGGGGACTGCCTAATAGGCCTTTGGGGTCCTGTATACACCTGGTGCTGCACCAGGTGGGTGCACCCTGGTTTACCAGTGAATATGTCCCCAAATGTCTGCAACATTGCTCAGATTTCTCAAACCTGGGTAGGAGATAGCTGCTGGGATATTGCTACCCCTTCCACCGAGGTGTCAGCCTGATCCTCACTGAGGAGATTAGTCCCCAGATCTCCCTCAGACTCCTCCTGCAATCCATTGCAAATGCTCAGCACAAGGGCCTCCCTATCATGATAAGGTTTCATCATGTTAACATGGTACAATCTGTGCCCCTGCCTTCTGCCTAGCAGTTCCACCATGTAGTTAATATCACTTACCTTTCTTACCACCTTGTAGGGTCCCTCCCAAGCTTCTTGCAGCTTGTTGTGTCTGACAGGAATGAGAACCATTACCTGCTGCCCCACAGCATACTCTCTAGCTCGAGCATTCCTCTCATACCACACCTTTTTCTGTTGTTGGGCGTCTGCCAGGTTCTCCTGGGCCAAGCCCATGAGTTCCCTGAGCCTTGTCCTGAGGTTTAGGATGTATGCCACAACAGACTCCTTGTGAGACTCACACTCACCTTCCCACTCATCTCAAATTAAATCTAGAGGTCCCCTCACCCTATGCCCATACAGCAACTTAAAGGGTGAAAAACGTGTGGATTTCTGGGGAACCTCTCTATAAGCAAACAACAGATGGGGCAAATATTTGTCCCACTCCCTCTTAAACTGATCTGCAAATGCCTGTAGCATGGACTTGATTGTAGAGTTTAACATCTCAACAAGACCATTAGTCTGGGGATGGTAGGGGGTGGTCTTCATGTGCTTCACCCCACAGGACTTCCACAGACAAGCCAGCAGGTCTGACATGAAATCGGCACCTCTGTCAGACAGTATTTCTTTTGGGAAACCCACCCTGCTGAAAATCTCTAACAAAGCTAAATGGAGGACAAAGCCACTGCCTCAGGGTATTGTGTAGCAAAAATAACTACCACTAGGATATACTTTTTCCCTGTGGAACTTGGGGTACTCAGAGGACCCACAATATCCTTAGCTACCATTTGAACCTATTCCCTGTTAACTAATGTTTGCATCTAGTTCTTAGTGATTTTACTTAATTTTATTATATTGGCTTAGTGTGCAAACTTACAAAGTCTACCCCCTCCTTTTCTCAATCCCTGCCATTGAAATTGACTGCCACTAGCTGGCAGCAGAACACTACTAAACAGCTGAATCTTAACCCAGATTAGCAGCTCATCTTGTAAGCAAAACAGTGCTTTACAGTTATTTAAATTCTCTGGTATTACTGTCTACTGTAAAGTCACCCAAGTCCCTTCAAAGAAGTTATTTTTTCCATTCACTGTGAATAAATAGTGGAACACAGTAACTGGCATTATCCCTGTCATTAAACTACATTAAATTACTTAGACTCCTGATATTTTTCCCCAGCTCTTACCTCCTAGGTAGGGCTCTAGATCAGGTTTCACTACCATCCCTCCACTGAATGCATTCACTGCAGCATTAGTCAGTAACATTACCTCCCCTTTCTTTCCCTTCTGCACTCCAAGATATCATCCCTACTTCAACCTACCTTACTGATTGTTTCTCTTGTCCCTCATTGCAAGTCGAGTCAGGCCTTCCTGCTCCATTCCCCCTCGCTTTGCTCGGGCTCACTTCACTCCCCTACCCTACCCCCATTCCCAACCACTCCATATCAATTACATATATACTTAGCCATACCACACCCACTTTCAAGCAACCAATCAACACTAAGCCCATCCCACACTCACTCAATCAACATAAGCCTCACACTGTTAACCCATCCCACCTACCTCAGTTAACAAACACCTTTTTCAACTGTAGTACAACCAGCTTCAACTCATCACTCCCAACCCTTTCTCTCCCACATCTTATTCTGGTACTTCTATATTCACCAAACATTCACCAATGTCACTAATACACTTCACTGTATTGCCACTTCTTTTTTTCTCACTATGTCTCATACTACTTCTACACCTTACACCATTACATCCTACTCATACAATACCAAAACCCACCTCTTGTACAGCTATCCAGCTTCCTAAACACAATTCATATTCCACAACATCTCCTAGTCTTTATTCCATTAACACATTATTATTCTTCAAACATACAATCCTATCACATACACAGCTAACTCTACAAACTACACTCTTCATAACTCAATTTAACTCTAAGTATAAACTGCTTCAACAACTCCACTCAAACAGTACATCCACACTTCCCCAATGTGAAGACATCCACCCCAACCCAGGACCCACTCCAACTTCCTTCCCACCTCCCAAACCTCAAAAATCTCTAAAGCTCACTACCATTAATATACAAAGTATCAGAAACAAAATTCCAGAATTCCATGCCTAGATAGCGCATTCCAGACCCAACATAATTGCCATAACTGAGACATCCATATATAAAAAACACAGAGTTCCTCCCTCCAGGTTTTTCCTGCATAAGGTCTAATAGAACCCACAAGAAAGGGAGAGGGGTTGCTTTTCTTTATTCTAACTCGTTCACCATCATTCATTACCCAAACTCCATTCCCCAATTCTCTGCAGCTGAAATCATCATTGCACATCTAAAACTAAATGATTTCAAATGTCTGTGCCTGGTAGCCATTTACATCCCATCCGGCAACAATGTTTCTGTCTTAGAAGAAATATTAGCCTGGACCTCAAATAATATCCACAGTGAAATTAAAATCCTAGGGGATGTCAACATAAATTGGCTAGACCACACAAATCCTTCTCCAAATGCTTCTATCAACCTATATAACATCACTCAGCTCATTACTACCATAACCAGGCCTATTAATAACACTAACAAAGTCACCTTACTTGACTGGGTCTTAATGTCTGATCCCAACAAAATTACATCTGCAGGAACTCTACCTTGCAATATCAGTTACCATCTGCCCACCTATATAACATGTGCCATCTCCTCAACCTTACATGATCACTAGTACAGACCCTCTAGACAGCTAACTAACTTTAACCCCCTAAGCTTCAATGAAACATTAAGCAAAATCAATTGGAGCATTCTAAAGTATGTGCCTCTAGATGAAGCAGTTGAATTTTTCAGTTCAACTTTCCTCAGTATACTCAATAGAATGGCCCCCCTCCAGAATAAGAGAATCAAAGCAAATCACACAATTTGGCTTTCTAGAGACACAAAAAAACTTATGAATACCAGAGACCGAGCATGGAAAAAAATGGTATAATAGTAAAAACCCCATAGATCTCCAGCTTTTCAAACAACTCCGATATCAAGTAAAGTGTCTAGTTATTAATGATAAAAAACAGTGCTACTTCCATCTCCAAAACAAACACAACTATAACCCAAAACAGTTCTGGAATTCAGTCTCCACTCTATTAAACCCTGGCACCAAAAGCAATCCTTGCCCAAACCCTGACAAAACCCCTGCTGAATTAGCTACCCTTTTCAACTCCTACTTCATAGACACTATATCCAAACTTGCTTCCACCTTTCCTACAGCTACTCACTACAGCAACCCCACTTCTACAAACCATACCCCAGAAAAAACATTTTTTCTCCTTCTCTCACGGTCCTACTTCCACTATTTCTAAACTTCTGCTAAAACTCAAACCCAGTAGCACCGCCCAAGACAGTTTACCCCCAGAACACTTTCAAATGTCTTCCAAATCTATCAGGTACTCCATAAGCATTTTCATAAATAGATCTAGCCAAGAAGCTTATGTACCATCCATTTGGAAGAAAGCTTATATCATACCCTTACATAAAGGCAGTAATAATTCAGACATCTCAAATTTCCGCCCTATAGCCATTCTATCTCCTCTTTCTAAAATAATGGAAAAATGTATTCAAGTTCAACTCATGGATTACCTATCTCAAAACCAACTACTTTCCACAACTCAGCATGGATTCCACCCTGGCCATAGTACTACAACTGCTCTCCTGTTCTTCTTAGACACTGCTAACCACAGCTGCAATGATGGTAAACTTGTCTCTGCACTCTTTCTTGATATATCTAAAGCTTTCAACACCATCTCCCATCCTCTCCTCCTTTCTAAGCTCTCACACCTTGGCTTGTCCACACCTATCCTTAACTGGTTCACCAGTTACCTCACAGACAGACAACAATCCACCAAATGGTTGCACGCTTTCTCTCCTTTTCTCATTACTTCTACCGGAGTTCCCCAATGATCCATCTTAGGCTCCCTCCTGTTCAGTATTTTTATTAATGACTTTCATTCCACACTCACTCATGCATCTGTAGTTCAATACGCAGATGATTCTACTATTATCTGCTCTGGTAACTCTGAAACTAAACTTCTGACTATCATTCAGAATGCTTTCTTTATTACCGAAACCTGGATGACAGATAATCACCTCGTCCTCAACCCAAATAAAACAAAACTCTTGCTCTTTACGCCCAAAAACGTACCACCATTAATAAATCAGATTTCATCATTTTCTCCTCCAACAAGACTGCCTTAGAGGTAATTTCCCATACTAAGTTACTTGGCATAACCTTAGATTACAACATAACCTTTGACCCACACATTCACAACACCATCAAAAAAACACACCAAAAACTTGGTACCCTCTACTGTCATATACACTTTTTTAACTACTCTACTAGAAAAACACTTGCCCAAACTTTTCTCCTACCTTCTCTTCTCTATGGTGTCCCCATTATGACAAACATCCAATCATCATTAAAAAATAAAATGGAGAGCTGCTATAACAAAATTGCTAAATTTGTTACTAGAACAAAATATTCCTCCCACCACTGTCACTCATTACAATCCCTAAACTGGCTAGAACTCCCACAACACCTAATTTACTAACAATTAGCCACAGTACACAAATTCATCTATAATTCCTTCAAATGCTCAGCCCTGGCTTCACTTCTGACTCTTTATCAACCAAACCATTTGCTAAGATTTGAAAATCAATCACTTATCCAAGTTAAGAGACCTAAACTCCCTGTAGGCCAGTACCTTTACACTTTAACTGTAGCTAAACTCTGGAATGCCCTTCCACCTTCTCTACAGACTATAAATAATGCCCCTTCATTCAAAAAAAAAATCACTATACCAACAGCTCTCCTCTCATTGGCTATGCCCTTGCACCATCCCCAATTCCTCACTCACCTGATTACTAACCTGTCTCATCTCTCAGATACCCACACTCTTCTTCACTCACCCTTAATCACAGCACAGTGTGCCTCACCCTACCTCACATGGTGGATAAAAATTGTGTAAGTGCAGATTATCATTATCTGTCTGATCTACTGAATACCTGCCAAGCACCGAGTCTTCCACAAAATGTTGCTATACATTGCCTATGTTACTGAGTCACTTCTGACTCCTATATTATTCCATTGTATATTGTTAAATGCTGTTATTACTCTTGTATATTGCTAAATGCTGTTATTAACTCTCTAAATAGTCTCTTAATTATGTACATTTTTTTTCGGGGGGGCAGCTTTTCTCCGTGGGCCTCCACTGAAAATGGACTCATTTCAGCCCAGTGGACTTTCCTGGTTAACAAAAGCAAATAAATAAATAAATTGTCTATCAGCTAACCAGATTCTCATGTCCTCAGGCAAAGTGCTAAGGGCTTGTTCCCTCACTAAAAGGTCTTCCAGCCCTTCAAAAGTGGTGACCTGACATCCACTCACCCAGCTATGAAAATAAGTGCTCAGTTCAGCAACATATTCACACACTTTCATCTGCCTTGCTTCTATGCTCACAAAACTTTTTCCTATACATTTCAGGTGTTAGCTTAAAACATTCTAAAATACATATTTTACAGCTGAATAATTAAAACATGCAATGTCAAACATTTTTGATAAAAAAGTTACAGTTTTCCCATGGAGTAAGAGGGTCAGGAACTGTACCCAGAGCCTTTGATCAACACTATACTGTTTGCTTACCCTCTCAAACATATGAATGAGACTATCAAAATTATCCCCCTCTTTAAATTGCGGAAGAAATTTGCTGACCTGTTGTGCTTCTGGGGTCCAGTTACTCCCTTCCCCATTACCTCCATGACTCTTATGAAGAGTCAGCATTTCCCTCTCATGCCTCCTCTGACACTCCTTTTCTTCGGCTTTTATCTCTAAATACCTGGCCTCCAACTCAAGTCTCTTTAGCTCCAGCTGGATTTTTAAGTCCACTGCAGAAAGGATGAGCTGTCCATTCTTTGAGGATATTGTATCTCCACTGCCAGTCTGATTATCCTTCACAGAAAGGTTGAGCTGTCCATTCTCTGAGGATATTGTACCTCCACTGCGAGTCTGATTGTCCTCTTGGATGCTGTTTTCTGATGCAGCTGTAACCAAGGCTGCAATCAGGTCTGCCTTAGTTGGGTTTTAATGCACCAGTCCCCTAGCTTGGCACATCTCCACCAGATGGCTCCTTGTCAGGTTTCCATACTCCTCTGCTTACATGCTGCCTGCTCACCCTGACTAACTAAGCTAACAAAAAAAAAAATAAAACAATTGTGATCTGAACTCTGAGTATTCACTGCATGGCTGATTTAGAGTACAAAACACCTTCAGAGATCACTGTACATAAGCTACAGGATTTACTCTACCCACACCACTACACTCCAATTAGTATTTGCCAACTAATTAATATATGGTGTGGACATCCCATCGCTGCCAAACACATGTGATGCCCACATCCTGGCCCATCAATCAAGGAGCCTCAATCCTCACCACTAACACCAGAGAGGGCATGTCATATAAGAGGAAAGGATAACAAATACACACAGTAAAGTACAATTTCCCTTAAGTGCACACAGAGATCACAGTCTGGGGCTGGTTTCTCCCTTGCTCCCCAGCTCCCTAATAAGACTCCCCACTGGCACAGCTATAGGGTCCGGATCTCAGCTTAGCTGGCAAGCTAACCTCCAGTACCCTCTCTGTCCAACCAGTGCTTCATGTCCTAGCCCAAGTAGCTGACACACACACACTTAGAGATAAGAATTTACACAACTTCACAGACACTCCTGGGAAAGGCTGACACAGATTCTCCAGCTGTGCCCCTTTACCCAGACTATACGGTGGTAATTACTGCCACCACCAGCTAATAATTATCAGCTACCCAAAGGCCCTTAAAATGGTGTCCAATTATTACTGTGCAATATTATTAAGTCTTAAGGCTTATTCGAGTGGCTTAGTTCAGGATCACTTATAAGCATGCAATGTACTCTAGACCTTACTTATCTTTACACAAACCAGCCACAGGTAAAATTTTTTTTTTAATTTTTAATAATAAATACTTAAACACAAGATGATACTACACCACAGTGCTATTCAAGAGTTCAGAGATCACACAGAAACTTAAAATAATTCAGTAGTACAGTTCTGACATAACAGAAAAAAACTTTGTATAACTTTCTTCTAATTTCCTAGCTATTACTACAAGAAAACATATTTCTAAAATAACTTACTTAAGACACAGGCAGAGTGCTGATGAGATGGATATCAAGACAACAATGCTTAATAATTTCTGTTTCTCATTGTTTAAATTGAAACTGCAGTTCTGATAAAACATTACATCATTTGTTTACTCTTTCCTGGTTCTCAGGCCACAGAAACTACATTTTCATTTGTTTACACTTAGAGCAATAAAGGACATTCCACATGTAAATTCTGGTCATTAACTTTAGCCTTAAAACAATAGGCAGGATGCTTACTCCAGACTCATCAACTCCAAATTCTAACTTCAAAGGAATAGACACAAAGTAATTTTAATTTCAAAGGACCAATACAAAATGCTTGGCCTAGTTTTCCTTACAGCAGATGGCAATGTTGCCACATTGTTGAAACAGCATTAATTTACATTTAAGTCACAAGCCTGTATTTTACATTTATATTTACAAATGCCAGAATTATGTATCAAATTCTATTTGACTAGGCTGGCAGCCTTCACCCCTTCTCTACCAATCTTCACAACATCTACTTATACAAATCATCTAGCAAGGCAAGTAAAGCAAATTATAAACTTAAATTAGCTTTGGAAGCCACTGAAAATGAGTGTCTTTTCAGGTAGATTAGGAAACTAAGAAACAAACAATAACGAGTAGTGTACACCTGGCTCAGTACTAGGACCTCTCCAGTTTCCACACTGGGAATCTGGACCTTTGGTTAACCAAACTTGCAGATAATGCCCCCACCACACATTTTTCTAAATACAGTATCAAACTGGAAAGGCCAGAAAGGTTCCTAACCAAGAAACGTTGTTGGCCTAAAGTCTCTCAGTAACCGAGAAATACCCTCCATTTGCTCTTGTGGGGCTATCTTTGCTAGGTGTTTCATGCCATTAGATACCCCATCATCTTAGATTTCCATGTATTTTCATTAGTCTGACAGCTCTATTAATACCAAAACTAGAGAATAAAAAATGTGATGGGGACTCCAATTTGCCACCCTCATGCCAACTTACCTTTGGAACAAATGGCCCCCCTGAAATTAACACTAACATCCATCAAATCAAACTTGCATAAATGCATAGATTTCCAACCAGGTAGGCCCACTAGATGCACAAACCCTTTTTAAGACTAACAGTAACAATATCTGACTGACTTGCTCAAGGTCACACAGTAGGTTAATCAGGGGTGAAGGAATCAAACACCATACCACAAGTCTACAGGCTACAGAATATAGCCTTTACCCACCGCATCAACAACCAGACACTTAAATGTGCAATGCTGAATTATCACCATTTATAGTACTCTACCATTTCTTAATACGCATTTGTATATGCTGTAATGTACTTAGAGAGAGTACCATGAATAATCTTAAGAAACATATATACATATGCAGCATCAACCTTTTCCCGTTACCTATTATATTTTCAGTTTAAAAACAAAATCACTCAGAACAGCATGCCATAATATTTCAATAACTGCAAAACAGTTTGGTGTAAAATGTCCAAAAAAGAAGTGCGACGGATGAGATGCTGGGCAAAAAGCCAACCACTCCAACATAACGACTAGGCCAATAAATTGCCAGACAGTAAAACCACGTGAAATACATGAGAAGCCTGCAACAATCCTAACAGTTTTCACCTACCTAAAATAAAATACGTTTAAGCCGTTTAACATTTAAGATGGTGATCTGATACAAGCTTATAAGCAGTTTACTATTTTTCTTACCTTGGCCAGAATACAATCCAACTTATGAATCCCCACTACAAAGCAGCCCAAATGCTTTACTTCAGTGACAGTAAGCCTCTACCAGTTATGTGAGAGACCAGCAACAGAAATGCCGTCTCACCCTGAAGTTAACACACTGTAGATGATATTATCTAAACACTATAAAACAGCACATCCGACATCAGACACAATTCATGCGAGCATCCCTTTTTCTATAGGTCTGCTCCTTATTTTAATAACCCCAAAATGCAGTGATTATCTTTAGAAGACAAGTGGAACTCCAAACGTGAATGCCCAATGTGACAACAAGAAGTGCATACTCTAGACTCCAGCCCACAGAAACCCCTTCTCCTCACCTTCTGAAGCAAAGTTAAGAGTTCCAGTAGGCTTGTGCTACAGTGTCCTGGGACTCTCAGCAGTGCTAACTTCCACAGTGCAACACAATAGATACATGTTGCAACCACGGGCATGCATAGAATATGCGGAAAAATGTAAACAGAAACAATAGAGTAATATACACCTCTCAAGCCCTCAGCTGATTCTGACAGGCTGAAAGTCTGCATTATGAAGATGACATCATCGCACATGCCCCTGCATGTGATGACATCAGTAATAACTTTGCAAAAAAAAAAAAAAATTGAAAAAACAGCCAGGAAAATCAGGAATTGAAGGGGCCATGCGGGAATTCATAGCACCCCTTTATTTTGCCCTCAAAACTGGTAAATACAAAGGAATTTGGTATGGTTGAAAGGTATGCATGGCACTTTAAGGGACTGGTAATCCAAGACAGTAATGTATTCTTTCAATGTGCTTATTTACAACCTTTACACTTCATTACAAATTTTATCCAGTTTGGCTAGATGAATGAACTTAAGATTAATTTATTTTATATTATTTTATTTTACTTTTGTTAATTGGGTTTGTCCAACAGTGTTTGGTCAAGAAACCCTTTTCAGCAGAGGCCCAGGGAGTAAAGCTTTAATACATTGCAAACATTTTTTAAACAAACTTTCAGTAATATACATGAACACATATTAAATAATATACATTAACAATTACACATATATTTGCTAATTAGATTATATTCATACTACCACGTTTATTTGTATTTTACTTAAACTGTTATACTTCTATTTTGTGACTATGCTTATATATGTTGCATTTTTTCTTTTAACTATTGTTATAAGATTTGTATTTACATGTTGTCCAACCTGTCGTTGTAATAATGTTTTATTGTAATTTTTTTGTCTATTTTATATGTGGAGCTTTTCTCTCTGGACCTCCGCTGAAAATGGGCTTACACCCAGTTGGACTTTCTTAGTAAACAAATGTAAAATAAAATAAAAAAACAAATAAAATAAATTCATATGAAAGTAGAGAGAGCCATTATAGTATGAAATACTTCTCCATTAGCAGATATTGAACACTGAGCATTTGAAGAGCTGTATTAATGAGTTTCCAATACACGCAAACACAAACCGCACCAAACCACAGAAATGAGGAACTGGCTTCAATAAAGGTTGTCCCTTCCAAGATTCTTCTGTTCAGATGAATAGATAGTGCAAACACTTTTACAAAAAAAGAAAAAAACTCACTTGTAAATATCCAGAAAAGTTTATTAATGCAGCATAAAATAAAAAATAAATAAATAATGAATCAAAATGGATCGAGCGCTTTCATTTCCTCCTTGGGAGACTTCATCAGAATCAACTACTAGCAGTGCTTTAGCCATTTATATTATTGAACATTCAAAATTATTGGTCAAAACATAAATTACACCAAAATGTTAACTCATATGGTGCTGGTACTCAAACAGTTGCAGCCACATATTCTTGTAAAAACCAAAATCTCTAATAACTATCCAATATATATGTATGGTAAAATATATTAAAATTTATAGTAAAAAAAATATATGTATATGTTGTGCTTATGCATAAATATATATATATATATATATATATATATATATATATATATATATATATATATATATATATAATGTATACATGTATGAAAATGTAAAAAAATATATAAAAATTGTATGTATAGGAAAAACCGTTTGTTTATAAAAGTATGAGTATTTGTGTATATGTCTATAATAATACAATAATGAAACAATAATAAAATACACCCAGTAAAAGTTACTATATAAGAGCCATAAAATCAGCAACAGTAATATCCTACAATCTAGTCCATGTTAAAACCATTGTTCTTAAAATTGTTCTTGATATAAAATATGTATAAATATATATATATATAAATTGTATATAAAAATTGTAAATATATATATATATATATATATATATATATATATATATATATATATATATACATGTGTGTATACAAAGATATGTAAAACTATGTAATACTGGATTCATAAAATTAATAAATAAATAAATATATGTATGCATACAGTTAGGTACAGTTGCATCACCTGTTTGTTCTTTTGGGGTTGGATACTACTAATTTAAGGGCCGGTGAAATAGATGTGTGATCATTCAGCCCAGGACCGTTACATGCCTCCAACCTTAACTGCCAAACCATTTCTCTAAATTCTAATCGGGTTTCCTAGTCTCCGTCTCTCTCATTTTGCTTTACTTCTTCCACTACCCAGAATTTATAATCAGCCATCTTGCATGTTAAAAGGTGTCTGTACAGACCATTATTTCAATTTTTCCTGTTAATATTATACAGGTGCTCATAAATCCATACTCTTAAATTATGCTCCGTCTTCCCAACATAATATGCCCAGCATACTGTGCAGTATGCTAGGTATACCACTTCTTTTGTATAACAACTGGAATAGGACATACTATAACAACTGGAATAGGACTTACTATCAACTAAATACTTGAGCTTTGGACGGCTAAGATCTACCTGCAATCAACTGGACATATAAGCGAATTTAAGTACACTTTTATCTGCACTTTTTCATATAGTACTGCATTTTATTTATTTTTCTCACTGAATATTAATTGAACTGAAAATTGTGGCTCTGTGTCTCTACAGAGAGCTTGTGTTTCTACAGAGATCTTGTTAGAAGTGTAGCCATTGATAGCAGTGGGGAGTAGTTTCACTTTGATATTCTGTGTTTTAGCCTAGGGGCTGTCCTGCCTTATATAAGTGGTACATTTTGTTTTTTTTTCTGCTAAATACTTGAACTTTGGCCGGCTAAGATCTGCCTGCAATCAACTGGATGTATAAGCGAATTTAAGTACACTTTTATCTGTACATTTTTATATAGTACTGCATTTTATAGGTTCATAGGTAGGTACTAGGCTATCGGCCCTGGGGCCTATACAAGCCCAGCCAAAAAGGTACCCTGGCTTTTGCTTCCAAGAAAATTATTTTCCTGTGCCACTGTCGTTATTTTTTTTTACTTCCCACTGAATATTAATTGAACTGAAAATTGTGGCGCTGTGTCTCTACAGTTCCTACCCCCCCCCCCCGTTCTCGTTTAGGTGTTAATCTTGGTGGCTTTGAAATTGCACGCTCCTCTTGTAAATTTATATTTGGATACTCCTTCTGGGCCCATCTCATTTGCCCACTCAACTGAGTGCAGTGAGAACATATTCCAATTTCAGCCACTCCTACTGTGTACAAAGAGAGCATTTGGGAAGGAAAAAACATTCTAAGCTTGTTTCCTGCCTTTTCTGTAAGTAGTCTAGTCCACATACAGATTTGCTGTATCCAGGACTATTTGTAAGCTTCTGAGCCCCCAAGCCTTTCTGTGTTGGAGGGAAGCCTTCTAGCTTAATTTTGTTTCTTAGAACTAGCCAGTTTTTTAGTTTCAGCACTCAAATCTGTTTCTTTGAGCTCAGCACTTGTTCAGAAGTCGTAAGCACTAAATACGCTGTAAATTACTACAGCACTCAACTTTCTTCAATTGTCTAGAGGAAAGCAGTTTTTAGTACTTAATAAATAAGCACCTATCCAGGCATGTCTAAGGGTCAGCTCCCGGTGTTTTTTCCTGTCTACCTGATGAATCTGGGCATCTTGGGGCAATGCAGCAATTGACTCATGTACACAGACAACCCTCTCCTCCTACCACCCAACACTACATCCTGTGAGAGATGCACTTATGTAGCCAAACTGGAAACAAAGCTCTCTTCACCCAAGACTGGACTAGACAGTCAAGAGGAGAAGGTAAACACTTGCCCCACACCATACTCATCACATAGTCCCTCAAAACCTACACCACCAAAACACACACATAGAAACACAAAACACACACCTACATTCATGGAGGCTCTCAATAAAAACCTACCCAAGCAACAGGGACTTCCAAAGCAGAAACACAAAGCAAACTCTATGCCCCCACACAACCCAAATGACACATAGCCCACAAACTCAGTGTGCCACTTAACCACAGCCCATAATGTATAACAACGTACCCAACACTGTAGTCATAGGTGACTCTATAGTCAGGCACACAATGATGTTCCACTACCAGGCTAAACAAGGAGAAAGTTACTGCCAGCTGCCTGTCGGGCGCCATGATCTGCCACATAATGCATGCACTCAGGTCACTCCACCACAAGTACAAATATGACTCTGTCATTGTCCATGTTGGTGTGAATGACCTGAGATGTACTTCCCTGGACTACATGAAAACAGACATGGAAGAGCTCTTCGATCTTGTAGCCCAGGCAGGTATGACCCTAGCCCTGAGTAGCATCCTGCCATCATCCAGAATGATACCACATTACAAGGACAAAATGATTGACTTTAACAATTGGCTAAGATTCTGGTGTCATTCTAAGGGGATCCAGTATTTGTCTGCCTGGGATGACATTATCGACAGACCATGATGCTTTGCCAGAGATGGCCTGCACCTGTCACCCTTGGGATTCTGGATACTGGCTAAAGCTCTTGCCACCCCTATAGTGCCTTTGTTAGGCAAGGTTCAAATGACAAATTCACTACTATAACAGGTACAAGCAAGCAAAATCTAAAGGTAATGCTACTCAATACTAGAAGTCTAAACCTCAAAATACGCTCACTCGAGGCACTCCTTAAAATGGAGAACATCAACATCTGTGCAGTGACAGAGACCTGATTCAAAGCTCCAGAGAGCACCCCTGCATTACCAGGCTATAATTCATACCACACCTTTTGGTCACCTAACCCGGACAGAAGCACTAAAGGCTGAGGCGTGTCCATATTCATTAAGGATATCCACACCTCCAGGCTAGTTGCACAGCATAATGCATACCCCCCCCCACCATGCCCCAGGATTCCCACTCCTCATTTCTTGATACACTGGAAAATATTAGGGTACAACCCCATACCCTAATAATGGGCGATTTCAACTACCCCACCATTAACTGGGAAAACTACTCATGTACCATCTCTTTTGCTCAACGTTTTCTGGAACTCATAAATTCCAATGCCTTGGATGAACTTATTCACACCCCCACCAGGGGCAGCAATATCCCAGATCTGGTCATTACCAACATGGGTGACTGGTGTTCCACACCAGAGGCCAGTTCCTTGCTGGTCAGATCCGACCACAAGCTAATCACCCTAGACATCCACATCCCGCCCCCACCCCCCATTAGGGAAACCACAGTAAAAAAGTTCTCCAAAGCCAACTTCACACTTCTTAAGGCAGAAGTGGCAAACTGCATGACACCCATGCAGACGGACAATAGAGGTGCGACTGCTGAATCCTACACAAATGCACTTTGTAAGCACTTACATGAGTGCATGGATCATACTATCCCTAACAAGACCAAGATGCTATCCTCCAAAAAATAGAAGCCAATCTGGTGGTCCTCTACCATAAACAAACTCTATAACAGAAGAAAGAAACTGTTGTAAAAAAGAGTAAAATCCCATGACTGGAGGATCTCCCTGGTCAGCCTCAGTAAGAAGCTGAGATCCCTCATAAAATCCTCCAAAGCTAGTTATGAAAACAAAATTGCCAGTGTCTCTAAAGACAACCACAAAATATTCTATAGCTATGTCAAGAATCTCAATGGCAACACACAGATCTGCTCTGAGTTACAGCACAATGGCACTAAATATACAGAACCAACTGATATTACCAACATCCTGGCAGATAGGTTCAGTGCTAACTTTACCCCCCTCTCACCCCCTAGAGGGCCCATCTCTATACTGGAAGAATGCAAAGTTCCTGTAATCACATCTGGACAGATAAAAAACACACTCTCCAAAGCCAAAAACACAGTATTAATGGAACCTTGCAATATCCCAGGCTGTGTTCTACATGAACTACAAAATGAACTGGTACCCCACCTATGTACCACATTCAATCATAGCCTCACCTCAGGCTTTGTGCACACTGAATGGTGCACTGTGACAGTTATTCCACTCCACAAAGGGGGAGCCACAACAGACCCCAGGAACTACCACCCCATTAGCCTGATGAGCCCGGTCTGCAAAGGCCATGGAACGTAGCATCATGGAACTCATAAACAAAGACAATGGTAATCTGAACCCCACCCAGTTCAGGTTTGTAAAAGGCAGATCATGTCTCGTAAACCTGATAGACTTCTTTGAAGCAGTCACCAAAGTCACAGATGAGGGTAAGGTGGTTCACACAGCCTATCTAGATCTCGCCAAGGCTTTCGACACCATCCCCCACTCTGGAATTATAGATAAACTCACTAAACAAGGTATAAATCCCTATGTCACAAGATAAGTTCCCAAATGGCTCACAGACAGAACCCATACTGTGAAAGTAGCCGACTCCAAATCCGACTTCAGACCAGTGACAAGTGGAGTACCACAGGGTTCAGTCCTGGGTCCTCTCCTGTTTGGTATCTACTTCTCTGAAGTACAGGCTAACACAGAAGGTCTTTGGCTAATGAAGTTTGCAGATGACTGCAAACTAGAAGCCATAATCAAAACTCCTAATGATGTGGAGTTCCTACAAAAGGGCCTCACTGAGAGAGATGTCTGGTGTCAAAGCCATGGCCTGAAGCTCAATGCCAAAAAGTGCATTGTCATCCCCTTTGGTAAAAACTCTGTACCCATGAACTACCACATAGGTGGTAGACTACTTAACACTGAAAGTGTGATAAGAGACCTTGGGACACAGGTGGACAGTAGTCTCTCCTTTGATAATCACATTGCCACAGTGGTCAGGAAATCCTGCTACGTGGCACACCTCATCACAAAAGGTTTCTCATCCAGAAAAAAAGAGTTAATTGTTCCCCTCTACTCATCACTCATTAGACCCATTATAGAGTACAGCTCCCCTTTTGGTATGCACCTCACAAGACATCTACAACAACTGAAAAGGCCACAGAAATATCTAACAAAGATGATTACTGGCCTCAAACAGATGCCCTATGCAGACAGTCTCAAAAAACTCCAGCTTTACTCCATCGCATATCGCCTACTCAGAGGCAATCTCTGCCTAACATACAAAGCTATGTCAAACCCAGAGCTGTTGGACACGCTCCACTTAAAGAAACCCCAATCCCTCTGAGCTACATGTTGTAAGGACCTAAAACTTGTCACCACAATAAACAGAACATGCTGGAGGGATATATTCCTGTCCCAGAGACTTCCCATACTCTGGAACAGACTACCTATCTATGTCAAACAGAGCTCTTCATTAGCACTCTTCAAGAAAAATCGTGATGACTGGATGGGAAATAGGAAATTCACCCCAGGATCACTTCTGTGGCTCTGCTCGACAGGGGCACAATAAAATAATTTTCTTGGGTGGCGAAAGCCAGGGTACCTTTTTGGCTAGACTTATATAGGTCCTAGGGCCAATTGCCTAGTACCCACCTATGAACCTATGAACTCTACAAGAAATACTGCATATACCTATTTCTTGTAGAGTTGATAGTAAGTCCTATTCCAGTTGTTATACAAAAGGAGTGGTATACCTAGCATACTGCACAGTATGCTGGGCATATTATGTTGGTAAGACGGAGCGTAATTTAAGAGTACTGATTTATGAGCACCTGCATGATATAACAGGAAAAATGAAAACAACACTCTGTACAGACACCTTTTAAACTGCAAGATGGAAGATTATAAATTTTGGGTACTGGAAGAAGTAAAGCAAAATGAGAGAGGGGGAGATTGGGAAACCCAATTAGAATTTAGGAAAATGGTTTGGCAGTTAAGATTGGATGCATGTAACAGTCCTGGGCTGAATGACCACATATCTATTTCACCGGCCCTTAAACTATTAGCATCCAACCCTAAAAGAACAAACAGGTGACACAACTGTACATAACTGTATACATACATATATTTATTTATTAATTTTATGAATCATGTATTACATATTTTTACATATCTTTGTATACACAAATGTATATATATTTTTACAATTTATATATATATATATATATATATATATATATATATATATATATATATATATATTTATATACATATATTATATCAAAAACAGGTTTAAGAACAATGGTTTTAACATGGACTAGATTGCAGGATATTACTGTTGCTGATTTTATGGCTCTAACTTTTTCTGGGTGTATTTTATTATTGTTTCATTATTGTATTAATTATAGACATATATACAAATACTCATATTTTATACACAAACAGTTTCTTCTATACATACAGTTTTTATATCATTTTTTACATTTGCATACACATATATATATATATATATATATATATATATATATATATATATATATGCATAAGCACAAAATATATATATATATATATATATATATATATATATATATATATATATATATATATATATATATTGTTTTTAGTATAATTTTTAATATATTTTTTACCATACATATATATTGGATAGTTATTAGAGATTGTGTTTTTTACAAGAATATGTGGCTGCAACTGTTTGAGTACCAGCACCTTATGAGTTAACAGTTTTCTGTAATTTATGTTTTGACCAATAGTTTTGAATGTTCAATAATATAAATTGCTAAAGCACTGCAGTAGTTGATTCTGATGAAGTCTTCCGAGGAGGAGATGGAAGCGTTCAATCCATTTTTATTCATTTTTTATTTATTTTTTTAGTTTATTCTGCATTAATAAATTTTTCTGGATATTTACAAGTGCGTTTTTTTTTTTTTTTTGTGGAAGTGTTTGCACTAGCTTTTTCTCTGAACAGAGGAAGGAAGGGACAGTCTTATTAGAGACAGTTTCCTCGTTTCTGTGTATTAATGGGTTTGTCAGATAATAAATCACATGATTAATGCTTAGAAATTCAAATAAATGGTGGTGAGGGTAGGGCAGAAAATGTTAATATTGTAGAGAAGAGATGAGGGATAAAGCAGGTTCAGAGAAAATTATATATGTTGCCATCATGCGGTTTATATTAGAACTATATAGATGGGGGGTTAATAGTGTCCCAAAATATGATAGATGAGACACAGATGAGTATAAGAACAACACATGTGTGATCTGTGGTCTTAACATGCAAGTGCTGTTAGGAAAGGTTTTACTTTTAAAACAAGTCCTAGTTTATGGTGGATTTTAACTAGATATATGATTTCAAATGTTAAATTGTCGGCTAGTGTTTTACTAGCTCAATTTTTAGTGTTATTGATAGTATTAAGTTGGAAACATTTGAGCATTGTATTGGAGATGCAGATAATAACAGTTTAATTTTATTTGGATTTAGGAGTGGTTTAGATCAATTACTCCAACTTTCTATTTTTGTAAAGGAATGACGGAGCTGTTTGTTTGAAAAAGCTGTCTATATTACTGTTGTATCATCTTCATATTGAATTAGATTTGGGCATGAGAAGCTGTATGTATTTTATTTATGAATATATTAAAGAGTAAAAGTCCTAATACTGGACTTTGTGGCATACGAACATCTCGTCATACAGTAACTGAAGCAAATTTTGAGCCAGTTGAATATGCTGCTGCTGAAGACCCAGTGACTTCAGTCTAAATAGTAGAATGTAGTTTGAAACTGTATCAAAGGTTTTTATAGAACTGAAAATAGAGACTCAAACATTTCACCTTGATGTTGTCTTTCGTCAATACTGTTTGTGAAGATTAATAATGCTTTTTCTGTTACATGACCCAGCATAAGTCACTTTGTGCTGTGGGAAGTAACATGTAGCAGTGAACATGTATAAGTGAAATATATGTTTAAAGTATTTTAGGTAGAGGGGTCAAGCTGGCTCTATGTCTTAAAAGGGGATAACATAGGATTTTTACAGGAAATTGAAATCTTTAGGTTTTTGAAGGGATCCATTTATAAACCTATATGTAGGTACATGAAGGCATCTACAGCTATTTTGAGATACTCTAGAGTTTGGTTATCTGCTGTTAAAAGGGGTTACATTGTTTTTTATTTTGGTAGGAGTTGTGGCAAAAAGGTTTCTTGTATTATAGGTTCATAGGCTAATGACCACAAGGGCATTTTTAAGCATAGTCATGCATCCCAAATCTCTAAAAAATTCTGGTACACTTAAGTGTTAGCGGGTCCTTGTGAGATGAAACATTGCCAAGAAGTACCCTGAAATATGAACCATTTATAGGTTTCCTGTGTCCATTAGAGACATAGGTGCCAGACCAGGGATGAATTTCTTTTTCCCCATCCAATTGGCCAACTTATACTGAATCAGGTCAGGGAGGAACTCTGCTTCACATGGATAGGGAGTTTGTTCTATAGAAGGAGAAGTCTGTGATATAGATACATGTCTCTCTGGCAGTTCCTATTTATATCACTGGCAAGGTTTAAGTCTTTAGAATGGGTAATTCTGATGCTGTTTGTTTTGCTGACATGCTACATCAGGGTGGTATCTGACAATGCCTTGTATGACAGATATAAATATCACCTTTTACTGAGGAACCTCTGTGGAAATTCCAATTGCTGGATTTGCCTGAGTAGGTGCATACCAAAGGAGGCATTTACTCAGTGATAGGTCTGATGAATGCTGAATACAGTGGAACAATGATTTTCTTGGACCTTGATGCCATACCTTTGTTTATAAGTTACACAACATAGAATGGTTTCCTCACTACTGTAGACATGTGATGGACAAAGGTTAGATTACTGTCAAGGTATGTGTTCAAGTCATTGAATATGGGTCAACTCTTAGGAGTGTGTTGTGAATATGATAGTTACCAGGGGTCGAGGACTTCTCAAAGGATGCTGTTATGCATTTCTTGACATTTAGTTTTAATCCATGGCTCTGACACAAGTTGATTGTCTGTGCCATCTCTTCCTGGAGAATATCAGTGTCTATGGGGGATTCTAGGACTCCAACTAATTTGCAATCATCTGTAAATTTATTTAGCCAGACGCCCTTGACATTGGCCTTGACTTCAGTGGAGTTAATGCCAAAAAGGAGCAGTCCTGGGGCCAATCCCTGAGCGACTCTGTTTGTGACTGGCCTCTTTGTAGAGGTGGATTCCCCAATTCTAACTCCTTGTGTCTTATCTATGAGCCAGCTGGCTAGTTTATACCTAACCTCTTGAGTTGGACAACAATGCCTGACTTGGGTTTGTGTCAAATGCGTTGGCCAGGTCAAGGTAGGTAGTGTAAACCATTTTTTCCACATCCATTGCCATTGCTTTTGCGACCTTCTCAAAGAAGTTCACCAGGTTGAGTAGGCCATGACCCGGCCTTGATGAAACCAAATCAGATTGGGTCCACTGATGTTTCTTATGTCATTACTGATCATTTTCATGATAATTCACTCTTTCTATGGCTTTGCATATGAGACTAGTGAGGCTTATGAGTCTGCAGTTTCCAAGGTCTGTAGATGGTCCACATTTGTGCAGAGGGATGACTGCTTCTATTCTCCATTCACGAGGCATGAAGCCTGTTTGGAGACTACAGTTAAATAGCAATTCCAGCTGTCCTGATAGGCCATGTTTCATGCTACTTAGAACATCGTGGGATATTGTCTGTTCCCAGTGATGTAGTACTCCTGGTTTTAGAGAAAGCACTGAAGATCTGAAGATCATTTCTAAAATGTCTTATGTGTTGGGTTTATCAAGTCAGTTTGTACATTTTTTTACAGTATTTAATAAATCTGAATGCTATGTTATAATCTGTTTCTCTTATGAAAGGGAAGGATTGTTATGATTTAACCTGTGTATGGTTGCTGATTGTTGAACAAGACAGTTTTGTATTTTAACTATGTTGTTCTTGTCAATAAGCATAGCAGTTTAGCAGTTGAAAATGCCAATACTGTTTTAGATTATTTGTTGTTTTCTAGGTGCCAGCATTCCATGCCTCATTCCTGTTGTGCATTAACTGTTTTACATCTGTTGTCATCAATGCTGCATGTTTTGTTTTGACTTATTTTTCTATGTTGATAGGCCTGGGAGTGTATTATGGTACAAAATGCATCATTTAAAGGCAGTGTTTTAATGGTTCCCAGATGTTATGCTTAAGGTTAGATAATAATGTTTCATTGCTAAATTTTATTTCATTTCTGACCATTTTGTATTGGATTTTTCTATGGATTTTGGTACATTATCATATTGCATTGGCTGGACTATGATTACTTCTTCTTCTTTCGGCTGCTCCCATAAGGGGTGGCCACAGCAGATCAACTGTTTCCATTTCTTCCCTGTTCTCTGCATCTTGCTCAGTCACACCAACCACCTGCATGTCCTCTCTCACCACATCCATAAACCTTATCTTAGGCCTTCCTCTTTTCCTGTTACCTGGCAGCTTCATCCTTAGCATCTTTTCCCCAATATACTCTGCATCCCTCCTCAGCACATGTCCAAACCAATGTAATCTTGCCTCTCTGGCTTTGTCTCCAAACCTTCCAACCTGGGCTGACCCTTTAATATACTTATTCCTAATCCTGTCCATCCTCGTCACACCCAGTACAAATCTTAACATCTTCAACTCTGCCACGTCAAGCTCTGACCCCTGCCTTTTTGTCAATGCCACTGTCTCCAACCCATATAACATAGCTGGTCTCACTACCCTCTTGTAGACCTTCCCTTTCACTCTTCCTGGTACTCATCTGTCACAAATCACTTCTGACACTCTCTTCCACCCACTCCACCCTGCCTGTACTCTCTTCTTTACCTCTCTTCCACACTCACCATTACTCTGAACTGTTTATCCCAAGTATTTAAACTCATCCACCTTTGCCACCTCTACTCCCTGCATCCTCACCATTCCTCTATCCTCCCACTCATTCACACACATATATTCAGTCTTAGTACTGCTGACCTTCATTCCTGCTCTATCTAGAGCATACCTCCACCTCTCCAGGGTCTCCTCCACCTGTTCCCTACTCTCACTACAGATCACAATGTCATCTGCAAACATCATAGTCCACAAGGACTCCTGTCTGATCTTGTCTGTCAATCTGTCCATCACCATTGCAAATAAGAAAGGGCTCAGAACTGAACCTTGATGTAATCCCACCTCCACCTTAAACGCATCCATCACTCCCACCGCAGACCTCACTGCTGTCACACTACCCTCATACATATCCTGCACCACTCTTACATACTTCTCTGGCACTCCCGACTTCCTCATACAATACCACAACTCCACTCTAGGCAATCTGTCATATGCTTTCTGTAAATCCACAAAGACACAATGCAAGTCCTTCTGACCTTCTCTGTACTTCTCCATCAACACTCTCAGAGCAAACATTGCATCTGTAGTGCTCTTTCCTGGCATGAAACTATACTGCTGATCACTAATCATCACCTCTCTTCTTAACCTAGCTTCCACTACTCTTTCCCATAACTTCATGCTGTAACTGATCACTTTAATCCCTCTGTAGTTACTACAGCTCTGCACATCACACTTATTCTTAAAAATCGGTACCAAAACACTTTTTCTCCATTCCTCAGGCATCTTCTCACTTTCCAAGATTTCATTAAACAATCTAGTTAAAAACTCCACTGCCATATCACCTAAACACCTCCATGCTTCCACAGATATGTCATCTGAACCAACAGCCTTTCTGTTCTTCATCCTCTTCATAGCTACCCTTACTTCCTCCTTGCTATTCCACTGCACTTCATGATTCACTATCCGCACATCATCCAACCTTCTCTCCCTCTCATTCTCTTCATTCATCAGCCCCTCAAAGTACTCTTTCCATCTACTCAACACACTCTCCTCGCTTGTGAGTACGTTTCTCTCATTATCCTTTATCACCCTTACCTGCTGCACATCTTTACTAGCTAGGTCCCTCTGTCTAGCCATTCAGTACAGGTCCTTTTCTCCCTCCTTAGTGTCCAACCTTTTATACAACTCTTCGTATGCTTTATCCTTAGCCTTCGCCACCTCTCTCTTTGCCATACACCTCATCTCCTTATACTCTTGTCTACTTTCTTCATCTCTCTGACAATTCCACTTGTTCTTCACCAACCTCTTTGTCTGTATACTCTCCTGTACTTCTTCATTCCACCACCAGGTCACCTTGTCTTCCTTCCTCTTTCCAGATGTCTCACCAAGCACCTTTCTAGCCATCTCTCTTACTAGCGCTGCTGTAGTTACCCAGTTATTTGGTAACTCTTCACTGCCACCCAGTGCTTGTCTTAACTCTTCCCTGAACATCACCTCACAATTACCCTTTTTCAATTTCCACCATTTGATCCTTGGTACTGCCCTCACACTCATCCTCCTCTTCTTGATTACCAATGTCATCCTACAAACCACCATCCTATGCTGCCTAACTACACTTTCCCCTGCCACCACTTTACAGTCTCCAGTCTTCTTCAGTCTGGCCCTTCTACATAAGATATAATCCACCTGTGTGCATTTTCCTCCACTCTTGTATGTCACCCTATGCTCCTCCCTCTTGTTAAAATACGTATTCATCACAGCCATGTCCATCCTTTTTGCAAAATCCACTACCATCTGACCTTCTGCATTACTTTGCTTAACACCATACCTACCCATCCCTTCCTCATCCCCTAGACCAACATGCCCATTGAAATCTGCTCCAGTCACCAGTCTCTCACCCTTGGGTACAGTCATCACCACTTCATCCAACTCACTCCAAAATTTTTCTTTCTCACCCATCGCACACCCAACTTGTGGAGCATATGCACTAACAATATTCATCATTACACCATCAATTTCCAGCTTCATAAACATCACTCTATCTGACACTCTTTTCACCTCTAAAACACTATTGGCATACTGTTCCTTTAGGATAATGCCTACGCCATTTCTCCTCCCATCCACACCATGATAAAACAATTTGAACCCGCCTCCGATACACCTAGCCTTGTTCCCCTTCCATCTGGTCTCTTGCACACGCAATATACCAACCTTCCTTTGGTCCATCATATCAGCTAGCTTTCTCCCTATACCAGTCATACTGCCAACATTCAATGTTCCGACCCTCACTATCACAGTCCTAACCTTTACCTGCCTTTGGGCATGCCTTCCCCCTCTTGGACTATGATGACTAATGTTGTTTAGTATAATTTGTATATGGATAAATTTGCTGATGAATGGAGTTAATATCCAGTCTGGTATATGTTCTGTTCAAGTGCTGTTAAGAAAAGTTTGATTTTGAAATAGTATTCCTGTGGTATTCTCACTGTGCACTCCAAATGTACTTAGGATTCATCTGCTCTGCTGCAGGGTTTAAATAACCTCGTTACATCCAGGACATACTAGATTGACCAATGATGGTGGGTATTGGTGCTACATCTTTTGTAGGCAACATATTCTTAAGGGCCAATGAACAGCATGTTAAAGCTGCAACCATTGCCCTTTCTGGGACTGCCAAAAGACGCTTAAATCATATGCAACTGAACTTTAATTTTCTTTCTTCTTAGCCAATGCAACAATTTCCCAGTTTAAGCTGTTACTACTAACACCTGTTTCTCCTACTTAATAATGCATGCTGAATTTGGGGTTACTTGCTGGGTGATATTTCTTGATAGCATTTCACTGGGCATCACTATTTGTTATTACTGTATGCATATTAGTCTGCAGCTCTTATTAAGTTTACCTGTACATTGACCAGACTATTTTTCGTATATTTTCCTACTGTTTATGCCAAACTGTAGGTTTGTGCTATATAAAGTGTCACTGGTAGTGCAGATGTCTGCTATTCCTGCAGCACTGAACCTGGTCTGCAGAAGTACTAGTTAACTTATTATCCCTGTTCTTCTGTTTATACCTGCTCCTCATTACCAAAGTACTACTTGGCTTCTGCATCACATTAATTTCTCTGTCTGTGACATCCTCCCTCCCTCCTATCTTCTCTGCCAAGACCAGGAACCTGCTTTTAATAAGATTCTACTCCTGTACCTCCATTGAGGATGATGCACATTTCTGACTGCCTTACCCTCCCTTGTTCCCACAAGTATGGCATCACCACTGGAATCGCTATCCACTCCTAGTGTTATTTCAAAAAACACAGGGTGATGCAGTGCTGAAATCCTTTAACAGAAATAAGTTTACAGTTAACAATCCATAGGTCTCAAGTTGTTAAATGGTTGCCCTAGTCTTTAAAGAGTTACTGAAGGAATAATGGTCTCATGGTTCATAAACACATTACCAGTCTGGCAAGAGATTTTCATCAATCCTTCACTGTTGCCAGGGGCTCTTGCCCCACTGAAAAGTACTGGAATAATCTAAATGGCACTCACTCTGGGTGTGGGAACTTAACTTGCTTCATCTTATGCATAGTTCATACTTTCCATTAATACAATTATTTCATTGATTAGTAAAAAAAAACTGATATTAGAATACTTGACTGTTTGCTACATTTAGGCAGATCTTACGATGCTACTTGAAGAGATATTAATTAAAGACAAATGTGATGCCTGATGGCTTGATCACTTATGTCAGTGGCATGTTAAAGTGCTCTCTTTTAAACAGATAATGTCTTGAACTTCACATCCATACAGTCTCATAATAACTGACATGCAAAGAAATGTTGCCTACAATTCTCCTGCAGCATCTTTATGCTATCTTTGCAAGGTGAGTGACATGCTATCTAGGCTACCATACCAGACATAACCATCAGACATGACAATAAATGTCACAGGGGTTATATTAGTAGCTAATTGGAGGAAGGGCACTGAGCAAACTTGGATCTGTAATATACAACACTAAGTATCCTGTTTTTTGCTTATTTTTATGAGTTATTTATAGCACTTTTATTGTCTGCTGCATACTTTTCTAGCTAATTTCACTGTGTGTGAGGTATTAACTGAAAATTGTCTACATTTATTTATTAACCGAAAATTGTCTACATTTATTAAGCATCTGTTTGGGTTTTTTGTTCTGATTTCCTGCCAAGGAGTGTATCATATAACTTGTTTGCAGTAAAAAGCTTTCTCTAGTCTCCTTGCTCCTTTATCTATTTAAAACTTTCATTTAAAGGCTCACTGCTGCTTTTCTGCTGTGATAAACATTTCTGCATTTTTTTCTACCTAAGTAGTGTGGGTAATTGTAGCATTGTCCATATTGAGGCTTGTGTTTTGGGCCTAGTTTATTGTGGAGGCTGTGTGCCTGAGCACATGTTCAAGGCCATCTTAGTGGAGCCAAAGCCATTCTGCATTTCAGTGAGAGGGGATTCTTTATGGTCATTAGCTGATTGGAGTTACCTGGACTATGGCTTGGTGTAAGCACCTCGTTGGTTCTTTTGAGCTTTTTTTAAAGTTGTTTCAGGTTTCAACTTTCTGTTACCTAAGAAGTTAACTTGTGAGTGTTTCTGCCATTTCACACTGAGCTAATCAAAGGAAGGGCACTGAGCAAACTCGGATCTGTAATATATGACATTAAGTATCCTGTTTTTTGCTTATTTTTACAAGTTATTTATAGCACTTTTATTGTCTGCTGCATACTTTTCTAGCTAGTTTCACTGTGTGTGAGGTATTAACTGGAAATTGCCCAGATTTATTAAGCATCTGTTTGGGTTTTTTGTTCTGATTTCCTGCCAAAGAGTGTATCATATTGTTTCCCACCCTCCCTCTTTATTGGTATCATGTTCTTATACTTGGTGGCTTTGCAGTTGCCCGCCCCTACTGTAAATTTGATCTGGGATACTCCTGTCTGTCTAGTGTCATTACCTCATTCTGCCTAATCCAGAGAGAACATTTGAGAAAGCCAACCCACTTTGTTTCTGCTCCTCCTTTCTCCTTTCCACTTTACAAAAAAAAACAAAAAAAAAAAAAACAATTCTAAGCTTGTTTCCTGCCTTTCCAGTAAGTTGTCTAGTCCAGATACAGATTTGCTGTATCCAGGACTGTTTGTAAGCTTCTGAGCCCCCAAGCCTTTCTGTGTTGGAGGGAAGCCTTCTATCTTAATTTTGTTTCTTAGAACTAGCCAGTTTTTTAGTTTCAGCACTCAAATCTGTTTCGTTGAGCTCAGCACTTGTTCAGAACTCGTAAGCACTAAATAAGCTGCAAATTACTACAGCACTCAACTTTCCTCACTTGTTCATAGGTTCATAGGTTCATAGGTTCATACTAGGCTATCTGCCCTAGGGCATTTATAAGCCTAGCCCAGAGTTTTGTGGCTTTCGCTACCCCTTAGTTTGAAGGATACTATGCCCATTATTTTGCTGTGCCTCTGTCGAGCAATGACACTGAGGTTATCCCTGGGGTATACCTGCGATCTCCCATCCATTGGTCAAGATTTCTCTTGAACAAGGCCAGCGAGGTGCTCTGCCTCACATGAACCGGGATTTTGTTCCACAGCATAGGGAGTCACTGGGTGATGAATCTGTCCCTCCAGCACGTCCTATTAATAGCCGTGTCGAGGTTTAAGTCTCTTGCCCTTGTAGTTCTGATGGATTTAGATTTTCTGAGGTGAAGCATGTTCATTAATTCCGGGTTGGACATGGCCTTGTATGTCAGGCACAGGTCACCTCTGAGCAGTCGGTAAGCGACTGAATAGAGCTGGAGTTTGTCTAGAGGAAAACAGTTTTTAGTACTTAATAAATAATCATCTATCCAGGCATGTCTAAGGGTCAACTCCCAGTGTTTCCTCCCAGCTACCTGATGAATTTGGGCATCTTGGGGCAATGCAGCAATTGCCTCATGTGCACAGACAACCCTCTCCTCCTCCCACCCAACACTACAACCTGTGAGAGATGCACTTATATACCCAAACTGGAAGCAAAGCTCTCTTCACCCAAGACTGGACTAGACAGTCAAGAGGAGAAGGTAAACACTTGCACCACACCACACTCATCACATAGTCCCCTCAAAACCTACTTCGCCAAAACACACACATAGAAACACAAATCACAAACCTACATTCACGGAGGCTCTCAATAAAAATCTGCCCAAGCAACAGGGACCTCCAAAGCAGAAACACAAGCAACCTACACCCCAACACAATGCAAATGACACATAGCCCACAAACTCAGTGTGCCACTCAATCACAGCCTATAAGGCATAACAATGTACCCAACACTCTAGTCATAGGTGACTCTATAGTCAGGCACACTGATGTTCCACCCACTAGGCTAAACAAGGAGAAAGCTACTGTCATCTGCCTGTCGGGTGCCAGCATCTGCCACATAATGCACACACTCAGGTCACTCCACAACAAGTACAAATATGACTCTGTCATTGTCCATGTTGGTGTAAATTACCTGAACAGTACCACCCTGTACTAAATGAAGAGAGACATGGAAGAGCTGTCCAATCTTGTAGCCCAGGCATGTATGACCCTAGCCTTGAGTACCATCCTGCCAACACCCAGAATGATACCAGAGTACAAGGACAAACTAATTGACTTTAACAATTGGCTAAGCTTCTGGTGTCATTCTAAGGGGATCCAGTATCTGTCTGCCTGGGATGACATGATCGACAAACCATGATGCTTTGTCAGAGATGGCCTACACCTGTCAACCTTGGGATTCTGGATACTGGCTAAGGCTCTTGCCACCACTATAGTGCCTTTTTTTGGCAAGGTTCAAATGACAAATTCAACACCATAACACATACAAGCAAGCAAAATCTGAAGGTAATGCTACTCAATGTTAGAAGTCTAAACCTCAAAATGCACTCACCCAAGGCACTCCTTAAAATGGAGAACATCGACTTCTGTGCAGTGACATAAACCTGGTTCAAGGCTGCAGAGAGCACCACTGCATTACCAGGCTATAATTCATACCACACCTTTCGGCCACCTAACCTGGACCGAAACACTAAAGGAGGAGGCATGTCCATATTCATTAAGGATATCCACACCTCCAGACTAGTTGCTCACCATAATGCATCCGAGATTATCCAAGTGCAACTAACTCTGGGAAAGACCGCAATCCAAATTACAGCTTGCTACAGATCCCCCACTATGCCCCAGGATTCCCACTCTTCATTTCTTGATACACTGGAAATTATTAGGGTACAACCTAACACCCTAATAATGGTTGATTTAAACTACCCCACCATTAACTGAGAAAACTACTCATGTACTAACTCTTGTGATCAACGCTTTCTGGAATTCATAAATTCCAATGCCTTGGATCAACTTATCCACACCCCCACCAGGGACAGCAATATCCCAGACCTAGTCATAACAAACATGGGCAACTGGTATTCCACAGAAGAGGTAAATTCCTCATTGGTCAGATCCGACCACAAGCTAATCACCCTAGACATCCCCATCCTTCCCCCACCCCCCTTTAGGGAAACCACCATAAAAAATTTCTCCAAAGCCAACTTTACGCTTTTTAAGACAGGAGTGGCAAACTTCACGACACCCATGCTGACGGACAATAGAGGTACGACTGCTGAATCCTACACAAATGCACTTTATAAGCACTTATACGAGTGCATGGATCGTTCAATCACTATCAGAACTAAGACGCTATTCTCCTAAAAAGGAAGCCAATCTGGTGGTCTCCAGCCATAGACAAACTCTACAACAGAAGAAAGAACTATTGCAAAAAAGAATAAAATCCCATGATTGGAGGAACTCCCTGGTCAGCCTCAGTAAGAAGCTGAGATCCCTCATAAAATCCTTCAAAGCTAGTTACAAAAACAAAATCGCCAATGATTCTAAAGACAACCATAAAGCATTCTATAGCAATGTCAAATTCTCAATGGCAACGCTCAGATCTGCTCTGAGTTACAGCACAATGGCCCTGAATATACAGAACCAACTGATATTGCCAACATCCTGGCAGATAGGTTCAGTGCTAACTTTACCCCCCTCTCATCCCCTAAAAGGCCCATCTCTATACCGGAAGAATGCAAAGTTCCTGTAATCACAGCTGCACAGGTAAAAAGCACACTCTCTAAATCCAAGAACACAGCATCCATGGGACCTGACAATATCCCAGGCTGCGTTCTACATGAACTACAGAACTAACTGGCACCCCACCTAAGTTCATTCATAGCATCCTCTCAGGCTTTGTGCCCACTGAATGGCATACAGTGATGATTATCCCATTCCACAAAGGGGGAGCCACCATGGACCCCGGGAACTACTACTCCATTAGCCTGATGAGCCTGGTCTACAAGGCTATGGAATGTATCATCATGGAACTTAGAAACCAATGACATTGATAATCTCCAAACTCTGGACCCCACCCAGTTCGGGTTTGTAAAATGCAGATCATGTCTCCTAAACCTGATAGACTTCTTTAAAGCGGCCACCAAAGCCGTAGATGAGGGTAAGGTGATTCACACAACCTATCTAGATCTCACCAAGGCTTTCAACACCATCCCCCACTCTGGAATTATAGATAAACTCACTAAACTAGGTATAAATCCCTATGTCACAAGATGGGTTGCTAACTGACTCACTGACAGAACCCACACTGTGAAAGTAGCAGACTCCAAATCCAACTTCATACCAGTGACAATTGGAGTACCACATAGTTCAGTCCTGGGTCCTCTCCTGTTTGGTATTTACTTCTCTGAAGTATAGGCTAACACAGAAGGTCTTTGGCTAATGAAGTTTACAGATGATGGTAAACTAGGAGCCATAATCAAAACTTCTAATGATGTGGACATCCTACAAAAGGGCCTCACTGAGACAGATGCCTGGTGTCAAAGCCATGACCTCACTTTCAATTCCAAAAAGAGCATTGTCATCCCTTTTGGTAAAAACTCTGTACTCATGAACTACCACATAGGAAGTAGTCTACTTAACACTGAAAGTGTGATAAGAGATCTTGGGACACAGGTGGACAGTAGTCTCTCCTTTGATAATCACATCAGCACAGTAGTCTGGAAATCCTTCTACGTGGCACACCTCATCACAAAAGGTTTCTCATCCAGGAAAAAAGAGGTCATTGTTCTCCTCTACTCGTCACTCATTAGATCCATTATAGAGTACAGCGCTACTTTTGGTATGTACCTCACAAGACATCTACAACAACTGGAAAGGCCGCAGAAATACCTCACAAAGAGGATTACCAGCCTCAGACAGATGCCCTATGCAGACCATCTCAAAAAACTCCAGCTTTACTCCATCGCATATCGCCTACTCAGAGGTGATCTCTGCCTAATATACAAAGCTATGTCAAACCCAGAACTGTTGGACATGCTCCACTTAAAGAAATCCTAATTCCTCCTAGCTACATGCTCTAGGGACCTAAACCTTGTCACCACAATAAACAGAACATGCTGGAGGGATAGATTCCTGTCCCAGAGACTTCCCATACTCTGAAACAAATTACCTATCTATATCAAACAAAGCTCCTCGGTAACACTCTTCAAGAAAAATCTTGATTGGATGGGAGATAGGATATTCACCCTGGGGATCACTTCTGTGGCTCTGCTTGACAGGGGCACAGGAAAATAATTTTCTTGGGCGGCAGAAACCAGGATACCTTTTGACTAGGCTTATATAGGCCCTTGGGCCAATAGCCTAGTACCTACCTATGAACCTATTAAAACAAATCATATATTCAAAGGAATGCTGGCATGCGTCACTGAAGGTCTGAAGCTTGCCATCTTATTGTTCTACTTTTAATGATGAAAACTTATTCTTAAATAGTGTAAAGCAGTTCACTGGTTAGGGATACTGCCTCACAGGTCTTGTTTCTCTTGTTTATTTTCTCATTGAAACTGACAGTTTGGCTTTGTCAAAGAAAGGTCATACTTACTGAACTTGGTGGACTTCTTTGAAAACGTCACTAAGGCAATGGGGAAGGAGAAAGCAAGGTATACTGCCTTCCTAGATCTGGCTATAGCATTTGCTGCAGTGCTTCACTTGGCCATTTTCAACAAACTTATGGAACTAGGCATAACCCCCTTTATAACACTCTAAATAGCTAGCTGGCTCATGGATAGGACTCAAGAAATAAGGATAATTGAAGCAACTTCCACAAAGAAGCTGGTTACCAGTGGGATCCATCAGGGCTCTGTGCTGGCATTCTCATCTTTGGTATCTGCTTGTTAGAGGTCAAAGCCAATGTCAAAGGCCTCTGGCTACGTTTGCAGATGATTGCATACTAGGAACAGTCATTGAATGCCTCCAAGATGAGAACACCCTTCAGGAAGGTCTAATACAGACAGATCCTTGGTGTCAAAGTCATGGCTTGAAACTTAATGTCAGGCAATGCATTATAGCACCTTTTGGGCAGTCAGGTACCCCAGCTCAACTTACAAGTAAGGGCATGGCATCTAGGTCTAGAGAGGTCATTGTACCACTGTTCCAAGCCCTCATGAGAACCGTCATAGAGTATAATTCCACTTTAGTATGTACATGACCAAACTCATGCATCAAATGAAGCATCCACAAAGGTTCTTTACAAAAAGAATACAGGGAGTAAAAAAGAATACAGGAAGTAAAAAAGAATACAGGAAGTAAGCAAAGTGCCCTACTCTAACTGCCTCAAAGCCTTGTCTCTTTACATACAAGGCATCCTTGTAATCTGTTTTGATGATCCTTTTGCACATCCACAAAACAAACAACATCAGAACTGCTAGATCAAAAGAACTAAATTTTGCTTGCAACTTAAATAGGACATGTTGGAGAGACAGCTATGTTTCTCATAGATTTCCCACTCTCTTGAACAAGCTTTTCATCTGTGTGAAGCAGAGTTCCTACTTAACCTGATTTAAGCACAAAATGGACCGATGGATGGTTAATCAGAAATTCACCCCCGTCTCTGATGGAAAGAGAAAGTTAGTAAATAACCCCTATATAATTTAAATTTGTGCATCACATTTGGGTTGTATGGCTAGGCTTATAAGGGACCTAGTAGTCCTTAACTAAGTTTGCACCTATTGGACTGTCTTCTGTGTAGAGTATACAAGACTTCTTTGTGTTTGTATGATATCTTTTCTGGGTGCTGGGGATTCTTCCTCGTCCCAAAGAATGATAATAGGTCAACTGACAATAGTCTAATTTACCCTAAGTTTTGTGTGATGTTTCTCATTAAAAGTATGTGTTGAGTTGTGTGTTTGTGTTCCGTGGGGGAAAATTCCTGTCCACAAATTGTCCTCTGCCTTACACACATTGCTCAGTGTCCACAGCAAATTATATAATAAAAGGTCATTACTTTTCAAAAACGAGCATGTTGATTGGATAACCAAACTGCCATGTTCATTGTAAATCAAGCCTATATCAATATAATGAAGTCCATCCATTTCAGTACCATTGAGCAGCCAGACCTTCTATTGGAATATGCTGGAAAACAACATAGCAAACCTCTTTAACTGTGGATGGAGCAAATATGAGAAAAATGAAATACATTTTGCGAAACTGAAAAAACAGAAACATCCCCAATTTACTCATAGTTTTGCACTGCCCTCATTCTTTTTTGTTATAAATGAAAAAAAAATAGCGAGAAGCTCTTTTCTCCATCACTTCTCTTGCACTGCAAGCACGGGAACATAAATCCCATACACACGTGCAGTATGTTAGCAAACAGAAATAAACTATGGAAGAAGAAAATGCAGTTATACAAAAACATTATTTAAGAAAGGTAAGCATTTTCTTTCTTAAATAATGTTATTGTATAATAGCAATAACCTATTCCTGGATGTGGGTATCACATGATTTACGCATGTTTGGCGTTATTTAATCAATCAGGTTTCTCCCTTGTGATCAAACCAAGCCAACCATTGTCAAATGCTGTGATACCCACACCCAATCATGGGTCATTGTTAAATTAGCAAATGCAGCATCAGTAGGATGTGCCTTTGCCTTATATTTCTATAATTTTGTAGAAGATTACACCCTTGACAGCATGTTAATAATAACAGGATACTTGCTCTCTATATACTTTTAAATATAACTGCAATACATTTAACTTATTTGATTTTTAGACCTCTTTAGGATGAAGATTCCATTCTTCTCTGAATTTTCTCAGCCAAGTTGTAAGAATCTCAGTAAATTAGGTATTGATTGCTTGAACTACCTTTAATACCAAACCATACACTTCAATGACTTTAGATTGTTATAAAACATTACTGAATGTTTTGTGTGATTCATCAATGTGAGTTAAGCTACATAAGGAAATCCCTGCTATCTACAGATTGTAGCCCTAGTGGTTTTATGGTCATTTTATATTATATTTTATATAATAATAAATAATGATACTCATGTACTCATTAACCTTCCATTGCTTGCTTTATCCCTTTTAGGATTACAGGGCATGCTATCCCTGACAGAAATGAGCAAAAGGCTTGACTCTAATCCTGGATGGGAAAACCACCACTGTAAGAAGCATACAGACTCACTGCACACACCTTAATGGCTGTTTGAAGATTACCAGTTTAACCTACTGGTGTATCTTTGCTCACACTGATATAGAGAGAACATAGAAAGCACCCAAGCAGGAAAGTGAACCAGAGAACCAAAGTCAGTGAAACACATTGCTATTCATGGCACAATTGTGCTGTCCTATTAATGAGATGACTGTTGCACATAAACGCCACAGCCTGGAAATCAAAAAGAATGTGCAGTTTCAAACTTCAGATAGTAAACTTATTTTCTGGGTAGCATACATTGTTAAAAATTCTAGACAGTAGAAAAATATTAACCACTACTAAAATTATTCATGATATCAGATTCATATTGAAGTGAGAGAAAAGTGAAAAGCATTCTATTTATTATTGCAGTTTACATTAACCTGTTCTGCAGTACAAAGTGTAACTATGATAAAGAAAAGGTAATGTAGCACATGGTACACCCTCAGACAGTACTACACCTTCCTTTATTTCTTAATTTGTGCCCGTTACAGAAAACAAACAAAAAGCAATGCATTGCATATGATTGACCATCATTACTTACCTGTCATACAAATTAATGGTCTTACCTTGATATTGTGTCCTACACTATTCAGTTTAGGTTTTTGGCACACATTTTCATACACCAAGAACAGTATGTCATTAAGTTCACACTGGTACCCAGAAAGTAAAGCTACATCACCGTTTTACACATTTAAGAATAATATTACTAAATTGTATTTTACCACACATTACATTGTGTGAAAAAACATATTCTTCCCATAATCTCAAAGCAAAACATAATAGCTGGAGGCACGTATTCATCACCTGCTGTGAGAAGAAAGGCTTTGCATTTTGAGCTGCTACTGTGTAGTCAAACCCTGTAAAGTGAAGAACATGATTTCTGGTTCTATGAAGGCTGTTTATGAGGCTTTATTAATATAGCTGAGCTGGTTCTTGTTGAAGAAAGGGCAGTTTTAATCTTTGTTACCAATAAACATGGGATGTCTTGCAGTGCTGGAGGGTACAGTCATGCAACCTGTGTTCCACTATACTAAAAAGAAAACTATTATATTTGGTTAAAAACTGAAATAAATTTCCATTCACTTGTTTTTTGCAGCTAAGTATATGGCATAGGAGGGTCTATGTTAAAACAATGTTAAAACAATGAAAAGTGTAAATATTGAAAGCTAGGATAAGTGAAAATGCATATAATAGAAATTGCTATTGTGTGGGGCTGCACCCCCACACCTCCACTTAAAAATATATTCCAACTCTGAGATCGCACTACAGTGAGGAAAGGACAAATTTTCTTATATTCACTGTACCATGATCTCACAATATCAATGTAGCTTACCTGCGTTTTCGCTCATCCGAGCGTTCGATATTTACACTTTTCTTTGTTTTAACGTAGACCCGCATAGGACAAAATAAAGAACTCACTCCACATTGCCGGCTCCAGAAAGCAGATTTATTTCACATTTTCTGGAGTTGTAAATGTACATATAAACTCTGGTGTTCACTGAGAGCCAGGCTTGGGAAGATGGGTTATGAAAAATCCACCCTTTCATGGGAATTCGCACTATTGTACATCACTTTGAAAAAAACTCCCAAAATTAAAACTTCATATTTTAATCACCATTTTCTCACTGCTAAAATTATATATCACTCAGAATTGGTTGGACAGGAGTCAGTGTTCATGGTCAAGCTTCAGACAAATGGTATCCAAATACATTCTAGCACAAAAGTTGAATCCAACCAACCTTTAATAAATGGCTATATCGTCTACAATACTGGAAGGCCCTCCTCAATATTGTTTTATTGTAAGTTAGGCAGAATGCAGTTTCTCGTGCATTTCAATTGTCTGTGCAATCTTTATTCTCCATGTGACAAGTTGTTTTGTATTACATATGCATGTACTAGCTGAGTAGGTCATATAAGCTTGTTTTCTTTTTCAGAACCTCAATATGGCACTTATTGTATATAGTGTATACAGGTTATCTTTTAGTGTTATGTTCTCGCTATTTTCTGTTATATTTTATTGTAAATTTGCTTTGACTCAAGCTTTGTATTAACAAACATTAAGTATGTTGCTATCATATCACATCTAGTTGTTTTCTATATGTATGTCTTAAAAGGAAAATAAAGAAATATTTGAAAAAAATAAAGAACTCACATTACCTTATATTTTAGAAAGTATCTGTGCAGAAGTCAACAGTAAGATGCAGATGGCATTTTTTCTTACTAAGTAAAGACAAAGCCATGCATATATAAATCCTTCCAGCAAATATTTGGCAATCCCAAATGTTTTATTGCACTTTGCATAAAGATGTTGCTCTTGTATGATGAAAAATCAAATAGTTATTAAAAAAAAAGAACAAAACAAGCCACATTTAAAATTTACAAAAAAAATATCAACACTTCATTAAACTAAGACATAATTTCTCTGTTTAGATTAACTGCTTTTTATGTTTAACAAATATATCCCTATCTGATAATGACTGAAATTCAATGCAAAATACTGTGTGGCAGAACTGAAAAAGAAGTTGAGCACAAGAAAATAAAGTTCACAGCCCTAATGCACAATGCCTGGAATGGCAACATATCAATCTGTCGAAGACAATTTCAGCAAATGCAAAGAAACCAAAGCCAGTTCACCGCAACCGTCTTCAAGAAAGTGGAGATTGTTGTTTTCTCCACTGTTATGTGACCTTGGAGTTGGTGTGTGTGTATGTATATATATCTATATAAAATGTCATTGAATATGGAGAGTGTTTCCCTACATGGGGATAGTGCAGGAGGGCTTGCATCCTTGCTGCAAAAAAAAAAAATTGTTTCAATGTTCACTCAAGGTGGTTTTGGTTACTGGATTCAGTTTATTTGCTTTCATCAAAACCGCTTTTGATGGATCAACATGAATATGACCAGAATTTAGAAAGTCTTAGTGGTATGCAGCGTCCTTAATTCAGAAGTTTTCTACATTGATCTAATCCTTTCAAATTCAAAGACTACACTACTACTGAGGTTTTCCCACCTAGCTGGGGCCTCAGCACAGAGAGCAGTCTCATGGGAAAGCTGCATGCTAATGCATCAGTCTGGAGGAGGGGATTATGCTAATTAGCTATGTGTTCTTACCACCAAAATGCCCTTGGCTCCTGATTGCCATATCTGAATACTTTAATTTTTTACTGTAAGAGAAAAAAGTGACTAGACTGAAAACAAAGCAATCGCACATTCAGTTGTAAAGGAGTCCTCATGGTGCAGTCAAGTTCAGCAAAGAAATGGAGGTGGAGGGGTATTTGTGTGCTTATATGTAAAAAATATGTATGTGTCTCTGTGATGGCATGAATTAGGCCACACAGATGTGTGTAAGTGTGCATGTGTGTGCGTTAATGAGTGTATGCATGTGTTTGTGTATGTGTATACATGGGTTTGATTGTGTAAATGCCTTGGAGGTTGCAGTACAGGGCTTAATTAGTGAGTCGCAAGTCTGGTCATATATATGTCAGAGTGTGTGTGTGTGTGTGTGTGTGTGTGTGTGTGTGTGTGTGTGTGTGTGTGTGTGTGTGTGTGTGTGTGCCTGCATGTGTTTGTGTATGTGTATATATGGGTTTGATTATGTAAATGCATTGGTGGTTGCAGTGCAGAGGTTAATTAGTGAGTCGGAAGTCTGATCATATATATGTCAGAGTGTGTGTGTGTAAGAGAGTTTAGGAAGGGTTCCATTCCTAGGGACAACATTAGTGCAGTCAGGTCTGAATGAGCAGTATTTAATTCAGACACATTGTAATGAACCAATAATTAACTCTTTCTCAGAGCAGTTAAACTTATCTGTAATTCACATTTTCTCAATGTCTTACTAATTGACCAATGAGAGGATTTTAGTGAATGCTACAGTCATCATGTCAATAATATGGCATCATAATAATAGAAATGTCATGTCTGTGCTCTACGTGTAGAGTATTACAACAAGTGTAATGCAGCGGCAGCAATTAATACAAGACTCAGCTGCCATAACATCCTGTCTCACCTGGTAACAGTACAATGTTGTTCTGCATTTGTTTTAAGCTGCTAAAATGACTACCCACAATTTGCAATGCATAACTCCCACTTTGTAACAGTATAATACTATGCTGCTTTCTGTGTTTGTTGAAGAGACTATTCCTATATAGTGAAGTATTACTGACACAATAACCGTGCATAATATTTATGGATTACTATTGTATTGTTGCTACAGTTTTAAAATACCATTGTTATGAGTAGATAGCACTGAAACTATACTGTAACATTATTGGAATATACCACAATAACAAGTTGATAGTGTTACACTTTTAAAAGAGACAGTCTTAGGTCAGACAGAACTCTCCACTTACTATCTTTCTAACCTCTTCCTGTATACCACCTATTTGTATGCTTCCTGAAACATGGGTATACCCTTAACTACTTTTTACTCTATGTATCTATTAATAATCAACTACTTACACACCCTCTCACTGTACTCATACTAACAAAATCCAAAAATCCCTTATAATGAACCTGCCGATACTACTACAGTCTGATGATATAGCTAGTTGGAGACTTAATTACTTTAAATCAGAGCTGATTAAGAGGATTTGGAGAATAGACAGGGTCTCCCATCTTTCTCTCCTTGTTCTGACTAAATGAACTTAGAGTATAGCAATCATAATCACTGCTTAACTTTGAAGTAATCCTACACTTTTTCACCTCTTGTCCATCTAGATATAGAACACTACTTTACGGTAGCGATCAAGCTGATCCAATCAGCTATTAAAAGGGCAAAGTCTACTACCAGAAGGACTCAGTCAAAAACCTAAGCATCTCGTGAATAACACCTACAAAAAGGAGTAAGCAAGGCTCGGCCATCACTTTAACTCTTTATATTATTGCTTTTCTACAATAACTACAAGGTATACAAGTAAATTTGAGCAAACTAAATGGACTTATCACCCAGTATTAACAACTGTTGACCCAATGTACTATGCATAGGAAAGGTAAGCATATCTGATTTTAGGATGATGTTAGTAGTGACCCCAATAACCCATCGAATCTCATTAAGCCGATAAAGCATTTCTCCCCGGGCCTCCGCTGAAAACAGGCTCTGTGGAACCTAGTCGGACTTTCCCGGTCAACAAATGATAAATAAATAAAATAAAATAAAAAAATAAAAATGCAAAAGGATAACTGTCCATCCACTACTTTAGCTAAATTTAACACCCATCCCAATTTAATTATTAACTTTATTTTTCAGCTCAAAAATCAGCCCCTCCAATAGTTAGTCTTGCAATTTCCTCCATACCTCACCTCTAAATCATATTAAAGAATAACAGTGTTGGCTGTTTTATTTTATTGACTGTCTGCACAAAAGACAGTAACCAACAGCTCAGCAGTAGTTCTTTGATCCCACACCCTAAAACAAGTTTATTCAGAAAAAGAAATGTGAAGAAAACTCCCTTAGTAATTGCAAGGAACTAGTATAGACTGAATTTGACTAGCCCTGCATCCTGCCTAAAATAATAAGTTATAGCCAATGCAAAGGGTATACATCAGTGAAACAACTGTGTGCACAGTGGTGCAGTGGTTAACACTGTCACCTCACCGCAAGAGGTTCTCTGGTTCAATTCTTGACTGGGGTGCCTTCTGTGCAGAGTTTGCATGTTCTCCCTGCATTTGCGTGGGTTTCCTCTGGATACTCCCGTTTCCTCCCACAATCCAAAGACATGCATCTGGAGAATTTCTCTCCAGGTCTCCACTGAAAATAGGCTCTGTCCAAGTTGGACTTTCCAGGTCAATAAATGATAAATAAATAAAAATACTATTACTGTCCTTATTAACTCTATTTTCCCACTTAACTAGTTATCACATCACTCCCCTAAACTTACAAGCAACCCCTGCAAACAAATAAACAAGCAAACAACAATTGCTTAAACCCCTGCTCACTATATCACTTCACCTCTATCAAATAACCTATCTTGACTTCTTTCAGTACAGGTGTCTCATGCCACATAGAACATATCTTAATGTCTCCTCAAGAACTATAACACAAATACATGAATAGATATGTCTATTCATAGATACTCCACACAAAAAAACAGTGGTGATATCCACCCATGTCCTAGCCGCACACAGCAACCAACCAACCCCATATTCCAATCATCTTCAGGTATCCCAATTAATACTCAACAAACATACCCCAAATCCAACCTCCTCAGCGTTAATATGAATCTAAGGAGTATGTGCAATGCAATCCAAGAATTCCATACCTGCATACCTGCTTCATCAAGTTTTCTCTTGAGATAGTCATTACCACTGATACCTGTTTAAAAAAGAAATAAGTGATAATGAAGTTACTCCTCCAGGTTAGAATATAATCCATCATGATATACATAATAAAAGAGAAAGAGGTGTCACCATCCTATACAAAGATATCATCAATATCACAATTTTTCCCCAAGAGATACCCAAGTTTGGTAATACCTAACTGCAAACAGCACTCCTTAAATTAAATTCTAAAAAAATCAGTTTGTATTGCTGTTATCTATGCTCCACCAGGCTCAAACACCAGCACAGCCAAATACACACTCTACTGGTTTTCCCACAATATCCATCAAGAAACTATAACATTAGAGGATCTTAAAATATATTGGTAACACATAAATAAGGACACCCCTAATGAAACCATTAAATAATGTAGTTATACACAAATAATTACCTGTACCACAAGAGTTAACAAACACACTAATAGATGCTCAACTCTAGACTAGATTCTTTTTAACAAACCCAGTAACATCAATAGCACAGGATTTTTTCCAGAGTTCCTACATGATCACCTTCCAACTTATGCAGTCAGAAGTTACAGCAACTAATATAAACAAATTATATACAGCCAAATATGTAATACAAACCACACAATCGAGGAGTGCACCATATGCTGAGTTACAAAAAACACTGCAGAAGCTCCAAATAGTCCAAGAGTTTAATGCTGTACAAACAAACAGACAGACAAGCTCGCTTCATCAGACATCTGATGTCTGATGAAGCGTTGCATTAACGTGAAAGCGCTTACTACCTCGAGCTTGTCTGTCTGTTTGTTTGTACAGCATTAAACTCTTGGACTATTTGGAGCTTCTGCAGTGTTTTTTGTAACTCAGCATATGGTGCACTCCTCGATTGTGTGGTTTTTATTTACAGTGTCTTTTATTGAGGGTGCTTTACTCAGCAGATATTGTTTTTTCTTCAAATATGTAATACAGCAAACTTCAATAAAGAAACTATTATCAATTCACTAAAAAAATACAAGTGGTCCATTGCAAAATTTATGCCACTAGATAATGCACTCTCACTTTTATAATATCTACTTAAAAACACTTAATCTAATTCCAGTATGGGATAAAAGAGTAAAGTTCAAGCCAGCACCATGGCTAACTAAGGAAGCAACCCCCCCCCCCAAAAAAATACTCATGCACCAAAGAGACAAAGCATGGAGAGAATGGTAAAAAAACAGAACTCAAGCATCATTTCAGGCATTTAAACACCTTAAAAACTTCACTAAATGCTGCATTAAACTACACAAACAAAACTTTCATACCAACTTTCAACTCAAACATCAAAACAATCCAAACCTATCCTGGTCAGCACTAAATAAACTTTTACATCTAGGACAAACCTCAACCCCCTCCCCATCTGCTAACAATGCCATAGATCCAATCTCCTCTCAATTCAACTCCAACTTCATTCAGACAATACAGTCCCTATCTAACATTAACACCAAAGCACCCCTCACAATATCCTACACCTGGCCCAATCATTCACAGCTATTCAATTGCAGCCCTGAATACACTTCCGCTGTAAAAAAAAAAAAAAAAAAAAAAAAAAAAAAACTTCTACAAAAACTAAAACCCACCACCATCACTCTCAACCAACTCCTAGCTGTCTACTTTCAAATGGCAGCTGACTCCATAATACTCCCAAACTCTGTCATAATAAATAGGGCCATATCAGAAAAGTATGTTCCACTCATTGGGAAAGAATCCTACATCTTACCACTACACCAAGGAGGCCAATCTACTAACATCAGTAACTATAGGCCGACTGCCATCCCATCACCTTTGTCAAAAATTCTAGAGAAATGCAGCCATTCCCAACTGATGTACTGTGGCAATGTGAGGTATTGTCAGCTATGCCAGGAGATGTAAGGCAGTGCATGTGTAACATATGCATAGTTAGCTGGGGTTTTATAAAGAATTATATGTCATTTGTATATCAAACTGATTTGCATGGGTGCTTGTATTGAAAATGTATTTGTAAAATTGCTTGCATTAGAACAAATGCACCAAAAGTAGGTCCTGCTGGACAGAAAAAGTAGTATACCTATATATCAGACTGTATGGTAACTACTGAAATGAATAAATTCTAACAGAGGGTACAGGAAGAAAAGAGGTTAATCTCAGTACAACTAACTTTGAAAAATAGTTTGAAATTAAATTTTATTTATTTATTTTACATTTGTTTACCGGGATAGTCCGATTGGACACATGTCCTTTTTTCAGTGGAGGCCCAAGGAGAAAAGCTCCAGACAGAAACAATACAGTAGAAATAAACAGTGGTACTATAGACAAGGAATAATAAAAACAATACAATGTACAGTAAAATTAAACAAATTTAGGACAGTTCTGTTTAAACACAACTTTAGGTATCCTCACACAAATAGTCTTCAAACAAATAATACTTCAATTAATTTATTATATTATATGATAGGAAAATGGACAACCATGGTTACATATAATACAAAAAGAGGTAAAAACCCTGGAGTAGTCAGTGTTTGTTGGATTTTAGGAATGATGATAATAGTGAGAGTATGGATCATATAAATATCAGGAATATTTGCTGAACACAGAGGGAGTATAAAGATAGTGAGGGAAGAGTTAATCACTGGTTGAACAGGGCCACGACCATCTGGATAAAAGGTGGGTTTTTAAAGTAGTTTTGAATTGAGCTAGGGTTGTAGAAGTAGTTATATTTTTTGGAAGTGCATTCCAGATTTTTTCTATGTAGTTTGAGAAGAGGGAATCACCTGCCTGATTCTTGGAGATATTAATTTGAATATAGTGCTTCTTGGTGGAGCATAATGATCTGTAAGTGGCATAAGGCTGCAGTTGAGATTGTAGGGCAGGTATTTTTCCTGGATTCATGATAATTTTGTAGGCCATTGTTAACTGAATGTACTGTAGGAGGTGGAGGAACTCTAACCATTTAAGCTGTTTAAGAACTATGCAATGTTGGGATCTAGCTGGATAGTTTACTGCCTATCTTGAGATTTTATTATAACAGGATTTGTTTTTTGTATCTCTGATTTCATTAGGTTTGTTAGTATGGCAGCTGCATAAAGCAGGGTGGATATTAGATGGGTTTTGGCAATGGCTATCCTAGTATTCTTTGTTAAGTAGTGTTTGTTTCTATATAGTGTTCTGAATTTTTTATGTACTTTTTATAGTCTGGGAAATATGCACATCAAATTTGAATTTGTAGTCAATTTCTACTCTTAAAAGTTTGGTATGAGTAGATGGAGATATGCTAGTGTCATTTAATGAAGAGATCTGAAATGTGAAGCTGGGGGAGACAGAGTTATTAAGAAGGAATACAATAAGTTTTTTTTTTTGTGATTTAAGATTAGTTGATTGTTAGTGAGCCAGAATTCTACTGAGTGAAAGGCTTTTTGTGTTAGAGTCTGAAGTTCAGCTAGTGAGGGTGCAGCACATATGACTGTTGAGTCATCTGCATATTGTATGAGGGAGGCCTGGGGGGTTGACAAGTGGAGGTTATTGGTGAATATTGTAAAAAGAAGTGGTCCTAAGATAGAGCCTTGGGGAACTCTAAGGGTTACAGGTAAAAGGGGGATAAAGACTGTTGCCAAGATACTGTTTGTTGGCATCCAGTGAGGTAATCCTAGAACCAGGCAACAGTATATTTACAGAAGTTAAGTTCAGAGAGGATGTGTAGAAGTTTTGTATGTGAAACCATATCAAATGCTTTAAATAGGTTGAGAAAGATAGAAGATACAACTTTATTATTATTCCTATGGCAATTAACAGTGTTAGTAAATTACATTAGTGCAGTTTTTGTATTGTGAATGGTCGAAAGTCATGCTGGGTGTTAGTTAAGAAGTTATTGGTAGTTAGTAACCTGCATATGAAAGTCCCTCTCTAGAATTTTGGACAGTGGTGATACTATTGCTATTGGTCAATAGTTACCAAAATCAGTTGAGGACACACCTTTATGTAAGGGTATTATGTAGGAGGTTTTCCAAATAAGTATAAGCCATAAAGATTGTAACTCAGGTCTCAATGCAGCCATAGACAAAAGGTCTGTACTAGGAAGCCTTCTGTATTGTCCTTGGGGGTGAACTAATTGCTACTCTGGAAGGGTGGAAGTTTGAAATAGTTGTATGACTTTCAGATTCAATAACACATCTTAGCAAAGCTCTATCTGTGTATATGGTAACACATATGTGCAAGATTCTGATTCAATTTCTAGTAAAGAGTGGTAACGTGGGAACCAGAAATCAGATGATCAGATGTATGTGATGCCATTCTGTAACCCAGCGTGAAATGATGTTTTAATACTAGATGAGCCAGAAATCTCAGAGAAGTCTGTTTATTTGGAAGCTGACATAGAAGAATCTCTCACCCACTTCATCTTGCCTTGCTCTAGTAAGTAACAAGGGAATAGTACTTCTTTCGATCAGTCAGGAAAATATAGTGAGACTAGTTAAGTACTATTTTTCTGTATCTGTGTGAATCTATTTAGCTGTGTTATTTTTAATATTTCTTGTGATTAAAACTGGTGTTTTTTGTTCATAGGTTGGTACTGGGCTATCGGGCCTAGGGCCTATACAAGCCTAGCCATAACAATTTCCTGGCTATTTCTTCCCAGAGTATTTACTTCCCTGGACCCCTGTCTAGCAGGGTGACCGACAATAGACATTTAGTATTTTCATGTTCTTTTATTATTTATTATTAAAAATATTTAAACTTTTCATAGTAGCTGGTCATTTAGGGCATATTTTAAACTTTGAGAGTACTTAAATTTATTTGGTGACACTTTGACCACTCCCAAAAGCCTTACTGCATTGGTCAAACACTACCATTTGTATTAGTATTAATTTTACTCAGTATAATTGGGTACCCTTGTAAGAGCCTTAGAGCTGCTGGCTTTGGAGTGTCTGGTGGCAACTACCTTATAGTCTGGGCAAAGGGTAGCTGAGAGAGTAAGTCTTTCCCAGGTGTGTGTGTGTGTGTGTGTGCATGTGTGTGCGCATGCATGCGTGTGTGTGTGTGTGTGTGTGTGTGTGTGTGTGTTTATGTGTGTGCGTGTATGTGTGTGTGTCTGTATATGTGTGTGCAAATCAAATCTTAAAGAGTGTGTGTGTCAGCTACTTGGAGCAGGGACACAGAGCACTGGATTCAAAGAGGGTATTGAAGGACTTGGCTTGGACATTCGGCTGAGGACTGAACTCTACAGCTGTGCCAGTGGGGACCCTTAATGGGAGCCTGGAGAAAAAGACAAGGAACCCCAAACTCCAGACTGAGTGTGTTCCCTGTGTGCTCTTAAGGGAAATTGTGTTTGGTGCAGAGAGCTACATCTGGAAATACTATGAGTACCTATCTTTGTTCCAAGTGAATGTTCCTCACCAGTGGCAGTGGTGAGGATTCAGGCTCCTTGATTACTGGTTCAGACAGGGCACATCACATGTATCACCTTATTTCTAACAAGTTCCTCGGTGATACCCAGCATGGCTTTAGAGCCAACCACAGCACAAGAAGTGCACTCCTAAATTTCACTAATACCATAAACTAACACAGAAATGATATCAAACTCATATCTACATTGTCATTTAAACTATCTAAAGCATTTGATATTGTGTCACACCAAAATATTTTTATTGGACTCACAGCTGTTGGCCTCTCCCATCCCTCCATCTCATGGTTCATTAGCTACCTTACTCAAAGGGAACAGGGGTCTGAATAGAGAGATGATAGGTCAGCAAGCTAAGGACAGTAGTATTGCTGAAATTGAATTAATCCTCAAGTCTTGGTGAGTACCTTTATGAGGTGGACCCTGTTTTTCACAAAATCTCACCAAGATGACAATGATATATACACTACATTTATATAGCATATATCATGGAGAGAAGTAGGTCAAAAGTTAAAAAAATATAGCTCGGTGCAGTGCCCATTACTGGTAGGTGCACTGGTGCCAGAACTGGAAAAAATGACAATGTATAATCCTCAAAATATGGAAACATTCCTGCAATGGGGCCAGGACAAACCCAGAGGGAGGATGTCCCCCCTGCTGCAGAAGGAAGTAGCAGTCCACAAAAATCACAAAAACTGATAGGCCAAAGAAGAGCCATAAAAATGATGGAGTGGGCTATTGAGGATAATAAATAAATTATGTATTGTGACTATTAAGCGAAAAGCCCAGAATTTCCAGACACAAGATATGCAAAAAGATTAAAAGAGAAATTATAGGGAAGAAAAATACTTCAAGAAGAAAAACTGTAAGAAGCCTCAAATAAAAATTTGTGTTCATTAATACAACAGATTTGTGAAAAACAGTACATAGACCACGAAACTTTGATCTGTTCAGGTAGAAAAAGAAGCATCTGAGGAAGTGCAAAAATATAAACAACAAAACCTAGACATTTTTGAAAAGTATAAAAAAAAATATGGACATGGGAAAGAAAGAGAGATTTGATATAGTGCAATACTTATGCAAAGGTGAAAGCTAAACTGATCAATATAAAGAAGGTAAGTCCCAAAGATATTCAAAGAGAAATACTGGCAAAGGCATCCAGATATGGAACATTTTGCAATTAAAAAATATCACAAAAAGGGAATGTAGAAAAGAAGATTAGTAAGGTAGAAGTTAAAAAAATAGAAGTTAAAGTTATGGAGTGTCTGCAAAGTGAAGGATTTGGTGTAGAAGGTCTAACACAGGTCATATCATAGCATAATGGAATGAATCCCCAGAGTAAGGAGAAACAGGAAGATCAGGAGACATCTGAAGAAATATGGACATGGGAAAGAAAAACAGATTTAATATGGTGTAATATCTATGGAAAGGAGAAAGCAAAACTTCTCAATATAAAAAGAGCAGTACCAAAGTTATTTGGAGAGAAATACAGGCAGAGGAATCTGGACATGTAAATCTTTATGATACAAAAAATAAGAAGACACAGAGGAAAATTAGAAAAGGAGATTAGTAATGGAGAATTTAAAGAAATAGAAACTGAGATTATGGAGTACCTGCAAAGTAAAGTATTCAGTGTAGAAAATGTAATTCAGAAAGCATCACAACAGGATAGAGCAATGGATATCCAAATTAAGGGGAAACCAGTGGAATGGGAAGCAATTGGTCAGATGCCATATGAAGACATTTTGGAGCCTTCAACAGGAAACCAGTCTAAACATTCACTTGAAGCTGGACAGCAAGAAAAGGAACAGGAAACTGTGGAAACTCTGATGCAGTCAATGTTGAGAAGTGATAGGTCAATGAGTTCCCATATGATAGAGCAATGGATGGCACGGGATGAAATTGAAGAGGAAGATGGTATAGAACTTTCTATAGAAGCACACAGGAAATGGAAAACAAAAATGTGTCCTCGGTTTAGAAGAAAATGGGCTAAGAGAAGAGTTGCTTGATTTGGTAAAGATGGATAGACATATTAAGATCATTGAAAGAAATAGACTGCAGAAGGTCAATAAAACTCAAAAAGTTAGAAGTTTGATAAAACAAATGAACATGACTGTCCATAGAGATCCATGTGATATAACAGAAGTAAACAGGATACATTACTGTGCAGCTAAATTAATAACTGACAAAATTCTACCACAAGAACACAAGGTAATGAGGGAAAGGAAGGGGAGAAATCGAATGCCATCATGGAAGTATCAAACAGAGAAAACTATAACGCAATTAAGACAAAAAGTATCACTGGTGGAGGTGTATAAAAGAGGGAACAGATCAACAAAAATATTTAGAAAGATAGATGTGATAAAAGCAATGCGCAGTATTAGAACAGATCAGGATTTATCATGCACTATCACAAATAACAACCTAAAAATCTCAGCACAGGCAGAAAAATTTAGAAGATACGCATATAAAGATGAATGCAAAGTTCAAAATAAGCACTTTATTGATGACCCAAAAACATTTTATAGAGAATTGGGAAACAAGGTTAAAGGAATTGAAGGACCACAAAGAAAAGAAGAAATAAATACGTTTTGGAGAAGTATTTATGAAGATCCTGTGGAACATAACAAAGATGCTAAATGGATAGAAGTAAAAGAAAGAGTAAGGCATTTAAAGGTACAGGATATGAAATGGGATGAAGTAACAATCAGAGAGATGGAAACAAAGTTAAAGTCCAGACCCAGATGCAGAACCTAACTTTTGGATAAAAGTATTAACATCTTTGCATGAAGATTAGCCATGAGTAATAACTATTTATATGCGCACCCCAAACAGACACCAACCTGGCTAACAACAGGAAAAATAATGCTCTTATATAGTAATGAACCTGCAAGCTACCCTAAAAATTATAGACCAATAACTTGCCTTCAGATGATGTATAAATTATACACTATAACTGATGCCAACAGAGTTTATATTCATTTAGAAGAAAACTCAATTATGGCAATAGAACAAAAGGGCAATACAAGAAAGTCATATGGAACAAAGGATCACATTGTTAAATAAAGTCATAGTGGAGAACTGTAAAAAGAGGAAGACTCAGATTGACTACAAAAAAGCATTTGATAGTATCCCACAGTCATGGATAAAAGAGTGCTTAAAAATGTACAAGATACACCCTGCACTGATTGACTACATTACAGTGACCATAAAACAGTGGCAGACCACTTTGCAATTAAGCCACGATAAAGGACAGATTATTACCCTAGGGATAAACATTTCAAAGGGGGATATTCCAGGGTGATGCTTTGTCACTGCTGCTATTCTGGCTTGCCCTTAACCCATTAAGCTGTCTACTTAACAGCTTAGCCCATGGCTATAATTTGGCTCCTAGAAAACTGAAAAGTATAAAGACTTCTCATCTTCTCTTTGTTGGTGATTTAACACTTTATTGCTCATCAGATGAGGAACTAAAAGAACAACTGCAAACTGTCAAAACTTTTTCAGATGATATAAGAATGCCATTTGGTAGTCCCGCAGCAGTGGTGCTGCGGCAACGTTGTCGTCTCACAGCAAGACATTGTCCCGTTCGATTCTCAGCTAGAGCGTCTTCTGTGTGGAGGCATGCATGAAAGAGTGTACCTTCGTTGAAGGTTGTGCGTCAGGGCTGGTAACTCGGCACGTAAAAATCCACTGCCAAACATTAGTGGACCAGAGTTCCGCTGTGGTGACCCCTAACCGGGATAAGCCGAAAGACACAACACAACATAAGAATGTCATTTGGTCTTGATAAATATGCAAAAGCAACCTTTAAAGCAGGAAAACTGCAGCACCAAGAAAACATTGGTTTGGGACAGGAATGTGATATAAAAGAACTTGATCAAGAGGAAGTGTATAAATATTTGGGAATTGATGAAGGATCAACAATATAAAATGAACAGATGTGAATAAAACTTAGTAAAGAAGACTTAAATTAATCCTGAAAACAGCATTGACATCTAGGAACAAAATCCAAGCTAGAAACCAATTTGCTCTTCCTGTTCTAACTTACAGTTCTGGAGTGATTGACTGACCCCAAAACACACTGGATAAATTAGACAGGAAAACAAAAAGGATGCCTCATGCTCACCAAATGATTTATAAAACTCAGTGAATACCAGGATTATATATTCCCCATCCCAAAGGAGGGATGGACTTCTTTGAAACTGATTACATGTATAGATCTGCAATCGTGGGACTCCAAACATACCTGCTGACCTCACAAGACCCAAACGAAGTGAAGGTTTTGAAACATGAGGAGAATAAATCTAAGATGACTTCTCTGCTTAATCTAGCAGAAGCATATCAGTGTCAAGCAGGAATGGAAATCAAAATGGAAGTAGATAAAAATCAAGTAGCAACTGAATGTGCCAAAAAAACAAAAAGAAAGAATATAAGGTGAAGGACCAGATGAGAAGTCAAGAAATGTGGAAAATGCATAAATATAGTTGCAAGTATAGAAAACTTCTGGAAGAACATGTTGATCAGGAACAAACACAGGAATGGTTAAGGAGATGTGAATTCAAACCAAGAGATGAAAGGTTAATATTGGCAGCACAAGAAAGTGGGCTATGTATGCACTGGTTTACAAAGTCCATTGAATATCGAAGCAAAACAGACAAATGTAGGTTTTTTAAAACCAAATTGGAAACAGTCGCACACCTCTTTGCTGATTGTGACATACTAATGGCAGAAGGACTGTATACTGAAAGGCATAATAATGTGGCAAGACTGATGCACTGGGGATTTTGCAAACATTATGGTACTGAAGTGGCTGAAAAACACTGGAAGCATAAGCCACAAAGCATCATAGAAAATGAAGAAGTCTACATTACATGGGATCACCCATTACCAACAGTTCAAAAGATAGATGCTAGAAAACCAGATATAGTGGTCAATGAAAAGAAGACAAAATTAGCATTGATCATTGAAATCAGCACACCCAGTGACTACAGTGTATTGTGTACAGAGAGACACAAACTCATAAAATACCAGGATCTGCAGGCAGAGACGAGAGCAATGCGGATGAAAGATACCCAGACAACTACAATAGTAGTAGGAGCAACGGGTCTTAAAAGAATCTACAATCGCATTTAGATATGTTATCAGTACATGTAACCCAATACAAATTGCAAAAGGAGTCATTACAGGACACATTGCAGTGCTTCAAAGAGCACTTTTAGCTGACATCAAAGATTGAAACAATACTAATTTCATGAACTTTAATCGCATTTTGACTTAGGAATGGGGTCCATTCCTGACATGGTATTAGAAACCCAAAAGATCTGGATGAATTAAAAAAAGGAACAAGTCATAAAATGGCAGCATACCTTCTCAACCTTTCTACCACTAACCATTGGAGTCCCACAGTGATCCATACTTGGACACCTTCTATTGCGCATCTTCATTAATACACTTCATACTTACACCACCCAGCCAACATAGTACAACATGCTGATGATTCAGCCTTGATATGTATAGACCATTCATTGTCCAAACTCCAAGAAGATACACCAAGCAACATTTTCATCAGTGGAAATTGGCTAAAACACAACTTAGTCCTTAATCTCAACAAAACGAAGTTGATGTTCTTTACCCTAATACACCGTCTTAACCGTAAACAATCCTTCCACATTACTCAGGAAACAACACCAAAATAAAAACAGTAAGCCAAACCAAGCTCTTGGGCATAATAATAGATGACAAACTCAGGTTTGGCCAGCACATCCTTTAGGCTGTCAAAAAAATCCACATCAGAAACAAGGCTCAATCTACAGGGCAACTGCATACCTAACAGACATAGGATAACACTAGCTTCAACATACCTACTTCCTGCTGTCCTCTAGCAGTCCCCCATCTTAACTAATCTAACCACCACACAAAAAAAAAACAAGTTAGCATCATGTTACATCAAGATAGTAAGGTTTGCAACCAGTCTTTCATACAGGGCACATCAATGTGTTCCTTGAAAACAGCTCAGCTGGATAGAACTCCCAAACATATTCACAGTCAGTTAATTGCAGCATTCAGACTAATCCATGATCCAGAAAAAAAGGCCATTTCTTCAGCATCCTTACTCCCCATTAGAAAACTACTCCACAGAACAATTTCTGGTACATACTAATAGGGCCCATAATTCTGCAGGGAAATGTATATATTCTTACCATGTCTCTAAACTCTGGAATTCCATCCCCTTGCAAGTAAAACTAATAAAGAAACTCCCATACTTTAAACTACTACTCAAACGGTATCAGTTACTAATGAAACGATAATGTTAGAATCAGGTAACCACCAGCCAAATGTTGTCAAACAATAATATTTCATTAAGCACTTTCATCCAATTATTAGGATGTCATCAGAATAACAGTACCTTACCCCATCCTGGCTATGCTTATGTTCTACTTTGAGCTGAGTAGCTTGCCAAACATACTCCTTAAACCTACTCAAAGTCTCACCACCACCACCCATAATCTCAGCCTAACATCCTTTCCAATATGTCATAACTTATATTTTTTCTCAAATCTCTCTCTCTCTCTCTCCTAGTAAAACAATTTAACATGCCTTTTTCTATCCATACTAAAACTGCTTATTAACCTCACTTTGAATTTGACTAGACATACCCCCGGATTCTGCAAGCCTTGCATGGCATGCAGGATTAGTGCAAGAGATCCAGCAGGCAATATGTCTGCTGTGCGAGCCAGGAATAGCCAGTAGGGGTGTCCATAGCTCTCCTGCACTAGTCCTGCACAGACTCAGCCCCTGTATGCAAATTAACGTAATGGAGTACATTTCTGCAAATTCCAAAACGGAGCTGTGACAGCTCCAAATAAAAGGTGCATATCATTTAGGAAGCATGCCAATGGCCAAGTATAAGGCCATTGGCATTGAAAATTGTTGAAAAAAAAAATCAACTTTTATTTTTTTTTTTAGCCATTCTCAGCTGTTTAAGCGTAGGACACTGGCACTCAAACAGGATCTGGGGAAAATAAGAAAATAAACCTAAAATTAGCAATCTAACTAAAATCACTATTCTCCCATTACAGTCAATGGCAGGCAGAAGACAACATGGCCAGTGAGAGTGGTTGCTAAGGGGGAGGGCTCAGTGTGAGACATGTAACTATGCATTAGCAGGAAATTCTATGCAAATGATGGGAATGATAGTGTATCCCAGATTTCCCCAGCATGTGAGTCAGCTCCCAAAAGTGTAAGAGCAGGAACAGTGTGATGCAAGCCTAGGAGTTAGCTGACAACATAGGGTGTGTGTCAGGCATACTGTAAGTGGATTGGAGCCCTGTGGCTCAGGTTTGCTCCTAGCTTAGTACAGCTAGGCAAGGGGATGTGTCTGAGTCTGCCTAGCATTCTTTACATTGCCTAAGTGGGTGTGCATGCCACACACAGGGTTTTAAAGGAAAAAAAAGGAATTCAGGAAATAGCAGCCCTGTGCACATTTGAGCATTGTGTTTGCGCGGTGCGCCCCCAAGCTTAAACAGGAAGGCAATGAGAAGAGAAAACAGCAGTAGGAAGGTAATCTAGGAGAACTAGCATAGCTGGCAGGTGAAATGTATCAGAATCAGCCAATTATACAGGGAGCGGAGCACACCAGCCCAGCCCAGAACACTACTATAAACTATGCAAACGCCTTCCCCTCTGGTTTTTCCCATACTCTACACCACTGGTGTATACAAGCGGGTAAGTTTTAACAGACAAAACAAGAAAATGATAGGGGCTGCAATAGCTATCATACAACAACTTGTGGAAGAGGCTGAGGGTGGTGAGGATGTGAATGCTTTTGACCAACCCACAGTGAGGAGACGGAGAAGAGAGTACAAACCCAGGGTCACCTACCAGGTGCTACATGAGCTGGAGATAGTGGAGCACTATAGGGTGGACAGGGACCTCCTTCAGCAAATTGTTGAGCTGTGCCATCCACGCCTGACACACAGAACTAACAGAGGGGAACCCATCCCAGTGGATACCATGGTATGTGAAGGCATAAGAATACTAGCTACAGGTACCTTCCAAAGGACAACTGGGGATATGATGGGGATCTCACAGGCATCAGCATCCAGCGTACTCCACCAGTTCCTGGATGCCATGTCAGCACATGCCGGTGAGCACATATATTTCCCCAACACCCATGAGGCATTGGCCAGCAATATGCAACTGTTCCACCAAATAGCAAAATACCCTGAAGTAGTGGGTGCTATAGACTGCACGCACATATGCATCAAAGCACCACCCGGTGAGCGGTGGTAGGGTCTACATCAACCTCAAGGGCTTCCCCTCCAGCAACTGCCAGGTCATGTGCGATGCCCAGGGAATAGTAATGAATGTGTGTGCTGGCTGCCCTGGAAGCTATCACGATTCCCACATCTGGCATCTGACACAGCTGTACCACAGATTTGCCAGTGGGGACATCCCTTACGGTCACCTAGTGGGGGATGCTGGATACACACTGGAGCCATGGTTGATGACACCCATCAGAAATGCACACATATGAACAAGAACTCCATAATGAGGCACATGCACAGACCAGAATTATAATAGAGTGTGTGTCTGGGATGCTCAAGTCACGGTTCCAGTTCCTGAAGACATCCGGTGGATCCTTGCAGTACTCACCAGCTACATGTACCCAAATTGTCATCGTATGTGCCATGCTATGCAATATGCCTCTGCAGAAATAGCTGCAGCAGAAACAGCACAGGGCAGGCCCACACAGCCCCCCACCATTTCTAAGGCCTGCACAGGCACAGAGTGACTCAGAGGAGGAACAACCTGAGTCTGCCCCAGTAGCAGAAGGAGGTATGCCCTGACCTTGGCAAAGAGGCACATACACTGACATAGGAGGGACCCAGGGAATAACACCTCTCACTGACTCTCACATACAGTAAAAGGGATGCCAAACATGACACTACCTGTGCTCAATCATGTGTAGGGATTGTACTGTGTGCATCCAACATAGGCCGCCCTGCAGCGCCACCCTCAATACTGGCACACCCACAAGGTATGACACTCAACCTTCCAATTGCCGAATGAAGTAGAATGTGTTGTTACCTGTATCTATGGTATGGATGTGAGCATGCAAGGAAATCAGGTGGTTGAATGGTATGCCAGCAGATAGTAGACACCTATAGTGGCACCATGAGATCTGTAACAAACACTGGTGTCACCATAGTAGTCAGTACTACACAGGGTGACAAAACCCACTGCAGGAAATGTGCTGGGCCACATGTGTCCATATGACTTACACATGCCAGTTAGGGATGTTCACACACCCAACAACAGTCTCAGCCAACAAGACAGGTGTAGACAAACACAAACAAAGGCTGTGCTATGGCCTCTGAATGATGCCTATGGGTAAACCCTCTGGCCTACACAGACAGAATACAACAGGTCAGGCAGTGGGATGTTAGTTCTGAAGGGTAGGAAGTCAGAAACTAATATGTAGGTAAACCAAAGCTAAGACCTGTAGTACACTGATATGCCTCTAGTCAGCATGATAGGTCAGGATACAGAATGAAATGGAGAACCTGACATACCAGTACAGTCATAGAAAATGTATACAAGTGTCAGGTGAGCCCCCATCCTACGTAGAAATGTAAAAACAGTCAGGTGTGCCCCCCCAATCCTGTGTAGAAATGTGGTAACAGTCAGGTGTGCCCCTCCAAAATCTTGTGTAGAAGCGTAGTAATAGTCAGGTGTGCCCCCTCCAATCCTGTGTAGGAATGTAGAAACAGTCAGGTGTGCCCCCCACAATCCTGTGTAGAAATGTAGTAACAGTCAGGTGTGCCCCCAATCCTATGTAGAAATGTAGAAACAGTCAGATGTGTCCCCCCGCAATCCTATACAGAAATGTAGGAACAATCAGGTGTGCCCCTTCCCCCAACCCAGTGTAGAAATGTAGCAACAGGCAGGTGTGCCCCACTCCCACAATCCTGTGTAGGAATGTAGATACATTCAGGTGTGTTTCCCCCCAACCCTACTTAGAAATGTAGTAACAGTCAGGTGTGCCCCCCAAACCTATTTAGAAATGTAGTAATGGTCTGGTATGCCCCCCAGTTTGATGTACACAAGTTGTAACAGTCAGGTGTACCCACCCACAACCCTGTGTAGAAATATAGTAACATGTATGTGTAGGTATAATACCAGTGGAGCACAGATGCACAGAGGTTGCCAAGGTAGTAGGATATGTTGTAGCATCTGCACAATATGCAGGTATGTGTGTGTTCAGTTGGTGTGTGTTTCATATTGTTTGAGAGTGGTCGGTATGTATGAATGTTGAGGTATGACCTGGTGGCCATTGCCCACTACTGCTGATGACAGGGGCAAGTCCTCACAAGTGCAGTGCCAAACACAATGCCCACCAGTATAACACAAGCTAGCAGTAAGTCATTGTAAATGTAAGGTAGTAATATGTGTCAAAATTTGAAAGAATGACATGGCATGGCTGTCGGGCTAGATATACAAGCAGTACACAGGGGAAAGTACCCCAGATGTACAGTATATATTGTGTCACTGTGAAATGGACACACCCTTGGAATAGTACATACACTTATGCATCACATTATCTGGTCCTGTAGTAGGGGATACCGGCCCAAACACTCACTGATCACCAAGGAGGAAGGACTGATGTATTGGAAAACAGCTGATATACCTGCAAATACAACTATAACCGGAATGCTCAATGCATATCTGTGTGTCAGATGCAAGTAGTGTTCATAGAACACATGCACCCAGCTCACGCAAACACCAACCACAGGTACCTCTTTGGTTGTACCCCTGCTGCGGGGAATGGGTACAATATGAACCCACCTGTATATGGCAATAGTGAAAGAAAGCAGCATGCAGTGCAGGTGTCCCATGCAGGTGTGTCGCTAGCTGTAGGTAGCACCCTGCCAGCATCCACACCACCTGATCAAGACTGACAGAAGGTATTGGCATGACCACCTAGCACACCTACCCTGCCACCCCAGGGGAATATACTGTATGGTGGTCTGAGACTGTAGGACTGAGAGAATGCAATGGCCTGTCACATCTGGCCTGCATCAATAACTAATAGCCCACAGGCCTCTGCCAAGGGCCTGTGTCTCACACGTACTGCCAATGCATGTTATGTCATGGACACTCAAATAACAACACAACACACTCCACATAATCCATATGCATGGCCATGTGGATAAACCACAGCAGCATGTCCTCCATGTCCCACTGCATGAACTGTGGACCAACACCAACACACAGCTGTGATGGGGTGATAACCATAGGGAAAGTATCAGAGAATATATGCGTAATGTAAGGAAGATGATAGAATAACAGAGGGGGTGGGAGAGTGGGCAGCATGGAATGTGCAAGGTCCAACACAAAGCTGTGTGCACACACTATCCCTGGCTGTAAACACATAAATGGGTGGCTACATACCTGCCCGTACACCACAATAGGGGTAATGCCCTGACTCACAGCCCCTGCCTCTGGGTAACCTGTGCAAATCTGTACAGCTGTGAGGTATAGCCATAGCAATATAAGGCCATACTGTCATGTTGATGGATACCCACGGTGGTGGTGCTGCGGTAGTGTTATCGCCTCACAGTAAGACGTTGTCCGGTTTGATTCTCAGCTAGAGCGTCTTCTGCGTGGAGACATGCGTGAATGGGCGTACCTTTGTTGAAGGTTGTGCGTCAGGGCTGGTAACTCGGCACGTAAAAATCAACTACCAATCATTAGCGGACCGGAGTTCCACTGTGGCAATCCCTAACTGGGAAAAGCCAAAAGACGCAACAACAACTGTCATGTTGATGGATGTAAAAGTATGGGATCCTCTGCCAGCACTGTACCAAAGTGCTGAACTGGACACAGAGACCCAGCAGCAAGTGTCTGCAGCTCACCCTCCAGGATGGCATAACCTACCATGAATATGTAGGCATCTGCCTACAATACCACATACAGCTTCAGTCACCCTTGTCCCCCAAGACATCACTGTGAGCAAGAATGTCCACCTGACAGTACATGAGGACAGAAAACATCACAGTGTATAACAGTACACATGTCTGAATATCTCTGCTAACAGCAGTACCATGTAGCTGAAGCAGCACAGACATAATCAACTACAGTACACACTATCCGCTGCACACTTTGTCCCCATATTGCCAAATGATCGATGGATACTCTGCAGAAACAGTTTGCTACCTGAAGGTGTACAACACAAAGGTCTGCACTGGAGTACAAACTACCTAGAATTGATCCACACATTCAATACACAAGGGCATACTGGGCATGCTCACACACAAACAAATGAAGCCCATGCCTGCAAACAGTGGACCAGACATATTTGGCAGTTGCAGATGTTAGTACAGACACTCCCTCAGTATGCACCACTCATGCTTTGCACACACAGTGGATAGGAATACAGACATATATCCAAAGACAACACACTATAATAAGCCAAAAGTAGATGTACATAGATGTGTGGAAGAGAGTGACTGTGACAAGGAACCATCCATTATGAGACCTGTCCCACCCAGCACACAGCCACATGGCTACAACCACACAAGGTTCAGATGTCACTCACTGTAGACACTAGCCACTGGTATCTGTCAGCATTACAGACTATGTGGTGCAAGTGCTAGCTGTGCAACATGACTGTACAAGGAAGTAGTCATCTAGCAGCTGTATACACATACCTGTGGAATATAACCCTGCGTGTGCCTGCATGTGGTGTGTCAACATCTAGATGAATGGGTTATGGCCCATGCACACACACACACTGCCCTCCCCATAACCCTACTATGACAAGCCTGCTGAGGTCATCCACTTTGAAATACACCTTTGAAAAAGTTGTAGCCCAATAATCACCATGGCACATCTTATAAGTGCATACTGCTGTAGTGTGGCAAAATAGTTAGGTTGGAGTTCTAATCCCAGACTTGGCAACTATGTGTGTCTCTGCCTGTGTGAAGAGCAATGCTTTTTATGCTACTCACACTCCCTACAATTCAAATGCATTACTTTGGCAAGACTGCTGATGTCATTCACTGTGAAATACACCTTTTAGAAAACTATCCCAGTAATCTCTGTGGTGCGTCCTCTAGCTGTGTAGTGCTGTAGTGTGATAAAATAGTTAGGTCAGAGTTCTAATCCCAGACTTGGCAACTGTGTGTGTGTGTGTGTGTCTGTGTGTTTCTGTCTGTCTGTCTCTGTCTGTGTAGAGGGCAATGCTTTTTCTGTTAGTCACACTCACAACACTTCAAATGCCCTACTCTGGCAAGGCTGCTGATGTCATTCACTGTGAAATACACCTTTGGAGAAGGAGTACTCCAGTTATCCCTGTGGTGCATCCTATAACTGTCTCATGCTGTCATGTGATATAGAACTCTGGTAAGGGTTATATCCTCACACATGGCAGTTCTGGATGTTTTGTGTGCGTTTCTATGTCTGTGTAGGGAGCAATGCATTTTAGGCTAGCCACACTCATTACAATTCATATGCCCTACTTTGGCAATCCTGCTGATGTCATTCACCATGAAATACACCTTTGGGAAAAGAGTGCTCCAGTAATCAATGTGGTGCATATAACTGCATAGTGCTGCAGTGTAATAAACTAATTAAGTAGGAATTCTAATTCCAGACATGACAGGTGTGTGTGTGTGTGTGTGTGTGTGTGTGTGTGTGTGTGTGTGTGTGTGTGTGTGTGTGTGTGTGTGTTTGTAATTCATATCCTGTGTGGAGGTGGTCAATAGTGTGTAACAACTGTACTCAGTGTGGAGCAGGTTTTGCATATTTCTTATATGGTGGCCCTAGTAAATATCATAATGCCCACCATACAGGGAGAACAGATGTGAAATAGCCAAGAGGCTGGGGTGCAAATCCATACCCCTACATGTGACATCAAGGCCAAGCAAACAAAGTGAGCAACCCTAGTATTACTCAGAGAACACTCTCAACCCATGCCTCATACACACCTACACACTTGCCTAGGCAACAGCTGCTATGTTGGTAGTACTCTGCATATTGCCCACTGATAGCAACCATTGTGTGATTGCATTGGGCTACAGTGGGCATGGTACCCCATCCATCACTCCAATAGGCAAGTACATGCTGACAGTGCACCTTCACCATGTTCCCCACTGGACACCTGCAACACCTGTGGTGCCATCAAATGTGACCCACAAAGGACATACCATGCCTGGAAAACATGCCCTGTATGGACAGATGACACTGACACCAGGGAATACAGGTGTCATGTTATTAGTGTAGGTGCTGGGTCAACCTGCCATCCATTAACAGTTCCTGCCACATGAGGCTAGGACAGGCACATCTGATGATAATGATCAGTATACATAACATGGGCCAGACACCCCAGGTACAGTTCCACATGTCACTGTACATGTATGTGGGAGGTGTGCACATCCCAGACACCATCCATGTCATGGACTAAGGAACACATACATGGCAAGCAATGCACAGCATTGGCCACATGCAATAGTCACCCAGGTGACTGGATGGTGAATACAATACCCACCTGTGTGGTCAAATCCAGACACTACACCCCTGAGCCACAATGCAGACCATTGTCATGTGGCCTGATGCCAAGGTATACCCATCACCTAGCATTGTAAAGACATTGGCAGAGTTGACCACTACACACCCAGGAAGCAATGTATCCATGCATGTCAGTACTGGCACCCTGTGTCTGTGTGTTATATGATGCATATGACCACAATCACACTCACTACAACCCCCATTGGCATACTGAAGCATGCTGTCTGATGTCAGACACCTCCACATATCCTTTGCCCATATAACCTCCGTATAACCCCTGTGGTGCATGTGATACCTGCACAGTAATGTGTTGTGGCAATATCACTGGTGATGAGTTGTATTCCTGGCCCTGCCAAGTGTGTCAATGTGTGTGTGTGTTCCTGTGAGAGTGTGGCTGTGTTGACACTGACACCTGTTCATGCAGACAGGCAAGTGTACTACACCTACTGTATAGCTACCATATCCCTGTTGCAGATGTCACTCACCATAACATAAATGTTTTGAGGTCTCCTCAACATGTAACCTATGTGGCACATCCAATAACTACATAGGCATGTGATAGCACTACATAGTTATCAGGGATTTGATACCCATTACTGGTTGGTGTGTGACACAGACATGCTTATGTTTTACTCTCCCACCCCTCCCTGGCTTTTCTTTGCCTTTGTCTGCCTCTCTCACTCCCTCTCTGGTGGATGTGGAGACTTACACCTGCTTTGCTTAGGCAGCAGCATGCACTTTTTAAGTGATGCTCATGATCAGCTGATGGCCTCTGCATGAATTGCAGCCATCCTCTAGCTGATTGCATGTGGAACAGCTGTGGCATTCCCATAGCCAATTGCATGGAAACACACTCCAATATCTAGGAACATCATGTTGGTGTTGGGCCTTTACATTCATTGTGAGCAGGGACTCGATCTGTTGTTTGGCAAACAGCATCTCAGATGGATTGGGGATCTACCTGTAACCACATAGACTGTGGAAACAGGGCAACACACAGGAGGGGGATGTGTCTGACCTGACTACAGACTGTAAGTGTTGCTATACTGCATTTGGAGTAATGTTGGTTTAACAGGGTGTGTGTGGATATTGCTGCCCTACATGTTTTACTACCTGCCATTTCAGTGCTATGTTTATGAGGAAACCCCCATCTGTAGCGTCATCTGCAGACTGGGCAGTGTGTGGTGTCTTTTGTTTTATGTGTTATCCACAGAGCACCTATATGTGAACTGCAGAGCATAGTGTGAGGAGTGCAGTCTGTAGTTGGTGACAGCCATGAGAGTTATTGACTTCATATCCCTTGTAGGACATATGTTGCAACAAACCCTGTTACAACAGTAAATGCATGAGGTTATCACAGCAACATGTCAATATTGGCCATGTGTATGTACCTCCAGCCACAACTCTGTCAACCTGTGTATATATTTCATGCAGTAAGAGGTACATATGTGCTATACACCATGATTAGTGTCATCATATCTGATAACAAGCCAGTGAGATATCAGACTGCTACACATGTTATGTATAGTAGGGGTTATATTTTATGACATAACCTGGACATTCTGTGGTTGTCTGTACAGTACTGAGGTCAGGTCTGTGCACTTATGGTGATTGTCGACACTGTGTGTATTGTTAATATGTGCTTTGGGCAGTGTACAGACTGTGGTAGATGTCATTGTTCTTGGTCCTGTTCTATCTGATGTTATATGCTACTCCACTGTATGGTACCCTATCAACTTACATGTTTGTAGGCCCATACACACACATGTCTCATACCACAGACAGGCATCGGACCACACTGTGTAGTAGCCCAGTATATGTAGGGTTAGTGCGTGAGTGGCACATATGTGGATGGTGTTGAACAGACAGCCCATATACTGTAATATTACGCTAGCTTACCATATGTGGCTGTGGCTGTGTTCACATTGGTTGTGGTTATGGACATTCACACAAATGTATCATACTCTGGGCTGTGACATGCCTGTAGAGCCTGCTATACATACTGGTACATGTGCATTCCCCCATAGGAAATGTAGGCCAGTGTTGAGCCAGTCTGCCTGTAGCCTGCACAATGCTTTGTACATGCCTAGCAGCTTAGTGTACTTATCAAGTGAGACATCATGTCCAGATACTTGCCAGATTTACTGCTCCTGGGCCACCATAATAGTCATGTATATCAGACAGAGCAGTGGGATGCTGTACAGATGTATGCCAGTATCTAGTGGGTAGTACATGGCCATGGCACCTCTGTACCAGCGGTATGTGTCAGGACAGACAGGGGTGTCTGAATAAATAACATATAGGGGCAAATGTATACCAGTAGTTACATGTTATACCCATCTACATAGCTGTTAACATCTACGTTTTAAGGCTTGGTCCACATGTCTTGCACTAAGGGGTTCTGTGTATACCTCTGGACTCGCTAGAGTGTGTCAGACTGTCCACATATATTGGCCAATATCTCTGATGTATTCCACAGAAGCATTACATGCTAGCAGTGGTACTGTGCTATGATGTCCTTAGGATGTCTGTCAGTAACCAATGGCACACATGTTAAAAGCAGATGTGACCTCCCACACACACCATGTCTGTGAAGACAATCCCTATTACAGTAGCAATTGTCTGCAAATATACCTGCTATAGATACCTGACATCCCCTTGCATTATGAAGTTGGGACTATAGGGGCTGAGGTAGGGCTACACTCCATGTTCAGGACATATGGTGAACATATATGTATATATAATTATCCAGATATCTATATAGATTTATATAAATATACATATTGGCATACATAGATGGATATGTATATTTACATTGATGTACATATAAACACTTAGATATATACATATACAGAGCAATATATGTCTACACATCTACAGATAGAAATACATATGCACATATATGTATGGATATCTACATATATATTGACAGTAGTAGGTATATCAGAATAGATATATATGCACATATAGTTCTAGATATCTACATATATACAAACATAACTAGGCATATCTGTACACATAGGATGTTCATACATATATAGCTATATATACATATATCTATATATACATATATGTGTATCTATATATACATATATCTATATATATATATATATATATATATATATATATATATATATATATATATATATATATATATATATATATATATATATATATATATATATATATATATATATATATATATACACACACACACACACACACGAAGAGATGGACACTTGGCTATATATATATATATATATATATATATATATATATATATATATATATATATATATATATATATGTAGCACTATACAGATGTGTATACAGACATATGTATGAGTATATATGTCTATGTACATGTAGACATATATAGACCTATTATATGTATAGTACTAATCTATGAACCTATGAACCTATGAACCATATTCCGGTCATGTGTAAACTCACAGTTGTGTATATCCTCCCAGATGTATCTCATTGTCTGTATCTGCTATGTGTACATTATGATAAAACAACATATGTGATGCAACAGTCATATTAATAACAAGGACTACACAATTTAGGAAGTAAAGGCAATTGTTCAATACTACACAATATGTGTATTGACAGCTATATTGGTAAAACAAGAGCTGTCACCACAGTGGTCATGGCGTAGTGGTTTATTGCTGTGACTGTAGTGTACAGGGTCCTGGGTTCAAGACCTGCAAGGGATGTTCATTTTGTTGCTGGACAGAACAAGGGCTGTCGGCTACAGAGTGGTTAAGGCAGTTGTGAGCAGCTTTATGCAGGTTTGCGCGGGTTTGCATGAAGCTAAGCGGTGCTAAGCTATGGGTAAACATACGGGCGCTTACACAGTGTAGGCATTGCTTACCAGCGCGTAAATCAGCTCAGCTGTTATATTGCAGCAATATTGATACTTGCTAAGCATGGCTTAGCCCTGGCAACCAGGTCACACCACCCAGTCTGATAACATAGCAGGGTATTCACATCTGTAATATGTGTATGTAATGCCATGTACAATACATGTGCCTACGTGCTGTCATCACAGTAGCAAGGGGTGCGTGTATCATGTGTGGGACACAGACATATATGTGGCCTGTACAGCACTGTTATCCATGTGAATGTGTTACATACAGTGGTATTAGGCCAGGGTATGTACTGTCACACTGGCATGTAGTGTACCATGGCAGTACTACTATTGACAGTGCTTACCCATGCAAGAGCAGAGTGCTAACTGTAGTACTGACAACAGGCACACCTGCAGGCATAGCTGGACATTGAGGCCTGCCTGTTGTATCCTTGGTGTGTGATCTGTGTCACAGTATATACCCCTTTCTGGGTAATGATCCGACATGTGGGATGTAACTGTAGACTACCATCTGTGCAGCACATGTTAGTGAGGGCTTCTGAAATGTAGTTATGGCATACATATTGTTGTCAAACATCTATCTATCAACACACTCATCCTACTGTATAGCTACTTGCCAAGCTGATGACTGTCAGTCCGTGTACAGATGTGCAGATGGCAGGTGTCCAGCTGGGATATGTACAGGCAACCTAACCTTGATTGACACTGACATGTCTGGCCAGCTGTGTAGGACCTGGCACATATAGGAGATGTCACCCTGTATGTACCACATGCCATGGGTACCACCACTACACTACCACATTCAACAGAACATGCTTGGGTACAGGTCTCCATCACAGACACTAACCATGTGTTGTAATGCATGTTACATACATGTCAACTTGATCACCTCAGTGGCTATGTGCAGGAGGCACCTGGAAGATTGGCTGATGTATGTCATTCTCACCCTGAGGGTCACCACAGTAGTGACTGTCAATAGAGTGCCTGCTGCAACCTGGCAGGTGGCAGGATACCACTGTACACACAAACCCAACACAGCCCATCTGTCCTTGGACAATAGCCAGGTACAAGGCTTTGACCACCTGCATCGATGCACCCCTGTAGTGACACATGTATATGCGTGCATGACTGAGTATAACAGTGTCTGTGTGATAGCACACCTGTTCTTGGGAATTCCATGAGGGCATTTACAGCTATCATAACACCCATTGCCATAGTCAGTTGTGGCTGCTGCTGTATGGGACAATACTTGTACCCTGTTAAGCCCCTCCCCATACCGGCTACATGAGCCCTGCAGTACCAGCACTACAGTGTTTTACATATGGGTTGATAGGCATGGGATACCCATTGTGTTCTGGCATGTGTGTGTAGTTGTGAATGTCCATATAGCTGTAGGGTACAGCATTCTGAGGCCACCTACTCCTATGACAATACCCATTACCACACAGTAGTATGGGTAGTTGTTGCTGCCCATAAGTGAGGTATGACAATGCAACACCCAACTACATGTATGGCATGTGCATTAGATGCATATTCCTGTAGTACCACTGTTGGGGTATATTGTGGGTTGTATTGCAGTCGTGGCCAATGTGTGATGGTGGGTATGGCAGAGTGTCATCATGGGTTTCAGGGAGTACAATATCCACTGGGGATGTGGCTACTGTGTACACTGTCATTACACCAAGGTACACCCAGTATATGTCCCATGTACCATGTTATATTTACTACTTTCACCATCAACCATACATGCAAACAATACCACAATCCAGGCTAATTATGCATGTGCTGTGTGCAGCCTACCTGTAATACACTGGACACATGGTCAACTTAGCAGGGATAGGCCCAGGTATCTCAGATGTGTGCATGCCTGTTATGTGTCTGTTAATGTGTATATGAAGTTATGTCACACTATGTATTGTCCATATACACCCATTACATCCCTCAGTAGCATACTGTACA
>NC_056731.1:1663054406-1663071906 GCF_019279795.1 Protopterus annectens | reverse complement strand
GGTGCCATGGCCAGCTGAGGTGGGACAGGTGGGTCCGCTGGGACCGGCCTTACCAAACATGCTATAGTGGTTAGATTTTATCATCATATGTGGTTTAGTAATAGTCAACACATTCCAGGGTTAGATATAACAGCATGCATAGATATTCCCATTAAGCCAGATACCAGATACAAAACAGTTGCATAGCAAACAGAACACATGCATATATGGGACCACAGTGGTAATAACAGTATGGAGTACATTGATGGCACCATGCCACCAATGTTGGAATGATTCAATATAGCACATCCATGGAAACAAATATTAATATTTATCAACTAATAGGACATAATCAGAGCATTGGAGTCATTACACACCAGTTGAGGTGGGTATGTAGTTTATTGTTGGAGATAAGGTGGGGGGGGGGAAAGATGTCAATTAACAACTAGTATATTCCGGTAGTCCACATTACTTTCCTGGTCAGTGCTGTTATCTGTACCTTACAAGTATTACTACACTACCCTATAGCCTTAATTTGGACAGTGATATGGCTGTCATCATCATTATACATGAACTGGTCTTACCTGCAGTATACACCTCTTACCTGGTATACCTGTGGAGGAAATATTTGTTAACACTAACTAACTCTTCTTACACATACTCTCAGATTCTGGGTTGATGTTGTGTACATAGCGATCTAAGTCTTTCTGCACAGACTCTGGCCATGTCTTGACCACATGCAGGTGTACCGGGACATATCTAGACTATTGCCCTCTTCAACCTTTAGTGAATTGACACACACACATATACATGCTTTCCTACACAGTTATATTATGTAGCACAGTGTGGGTGACAGTAATCATTGATACTTTATTATTCAGAGAAACTGCAACACTCAATATTCCCTACAGTACCAGTACAGGGTATAAAGGTTTTTATTTCTCAGCACAGTGTTCACATCCGACGTACCTGTGGGGGCAATGTTTGTTAGCACTACCTGAATGTTGCCACACAAAGTTCCAGATTACACATTAGTATTATACACATACATCTCATGATATCACTCTGTTACTGTACACACTCTGGTCACAGCTTGACAACATGGGGGTGCAGATAGGAGAGTAGTTTTGGGAGTAGCTACAGTGACAGGTTTGTTCTCATAGATGTTTGATTCTCATAGATGTTTGACAATCACTTGTATTCCCTGTTTGCTGGCTAAACATCTGGGATCATCCCACAGACTTCCCAGGGGGACAGGGTGACAGGCAGCAGATATGAGCCCATATACTGGACATTCTGGTCTTATCTGTACAGTTGTGGGGTATGATTCTGTATGCAGCCTACTTCCACTCCCAGGATTCAGGCCATGGCTGTGTCTGCTACAACTTAAAGACTTCCATCAGAGTTGTGTGTGGTATGTAGATATTGCTGTGTATCTCCTATCTGCTTTCTGTCTTATAATTCTCCTGTGCTTTTGCAATCTGACCTTGTATTACAACACTCTTATACAGATTTCCTAGACATTTATATTTTGTAGGACAGTGTGGGCGACAGTGATGAGTAATACCTCATTATTCAGAGCAACTGCATCAGTCACAATGCAATACAATACCAATGTAAAAAGTTCCAGTGCGGGGTATCATTCTTGTATTTCTGGGCACAGTGTTGGTATCTGACAGACCTGTGGGGGAAATGTTTGTTAGCACTACCTGAATGTTGCCACACACAGTACCAGATTCCACATTACTATTATGCACATACATCTCACTCTGTTACTGTACACCCTCTGGCCACAGCTTGACAACATGGGGGTGTATATAGGACATATGTGGCTTCTTACTCTCATAAGGTTTTGGGGAGTTGCTAGTGGGCCAGCTTTGTTCTCATAGATGTGTGTCAATCAGTTGTATTTCCTGTTTGCTGCCTATACGTTTGGGATCTTCCCACTGATTTCCCAGGGGGACAGGTTGACAGGCACCAAATATAGGCCACTTTACTGGACATTCTGGATATATCTGTACAGTTGTGGGGTATGATTCTGGATGCAGTTTACTCCCACTGCCAGGATTTAAGCCATGGCTGTGTGTGCTACAATACAACAGTTCACATCTCAGTGGAATGTGCTATTCGGGTTTTGTTGTCTACCTTTTCCCTGTTTTCTGTCTATGTGTCTCTCAGTTGTACTAAATGGGCTCTGTGGATTACACCAGTCATATACAGACATTCCTACACATTCTATTTATGGTGCACGGTGTGGGTAACAGTGCTTAATGCAACAGTACTATTACGTGATTGCAAATCTACATTACCATATGATACTAGAGTATAAACATGCAGTCCAGCAGTTAGACCTTTATTGTCAGGCTATTACGCATTTATTTGCATACAAACTATATGAGACTCTCCCTGCCATATTCTCCAGTGTATGCAGTACTTGCCTTAAACAATACAGGCTTTATATAGGCAATTAATTTACTAATACTTTTAGATTTATTTCCTATGACAGCAAATGCATGAGTATTACTGATCTACCTCACATAGCAACCTCTCCAGGAAATGCATGAGTATTACTGATCTGCTTCACATCGCAACCTCTCCAGGTGACTTCCATGGGCCTCCTGGTTCATGGCTCCCTCAATTGCAGCTGTGGAGGACATAAGAGGAATATTTAGCCATACTTATCCATGATATACATGAGCTAGCAATTATTATGCACATAGTGGGGGTGATACTTACACACAGCTGGGACATCTCTTGCTGTTCTAGCCTCTTGAATCCACTGCTCCAAGAGGTCCCCCATGCACCATTTCAGGTCAGCATAGTGATGCCTGACCTGCTCACCAGTTCGAGGTATGCCAGTGGCACTAGTGAGGTCACGGGCGAGATGGTCCCAGGCTTCCACCTTATATTGGGAACCCTGGTACTAGCCCTGCAGCAGTCTCTGCTCATGGTCTTTGACAAGGAGTTCTGCCATGACTCTGAACTCCTGGATGCACCAGTGCCGCTCCTGAAAGCGCACTCCCTCTCCCCTTCCTGACATGGTGCCTACAAGGGGAAGCTACAACCAGTTGTGAGATGTATTCCTGCCTGTTGGGTTTAAATAAGGCCGATTTCCCACACTTTTCCTTGACTGGCCAGTATTGAAAAGGCTAAGCTATGGGCAAACCTGCTTACTTAAGGCTGACATTGTTTAAAGGGGTATATCACCGGGCACAATGGATTAGCTGGCCTACACATTGCATACACCTCGTAAGCTGGCCTGTGCAATGCTTAGTGGTGCTTACATTAGACTTTGCATTATATTTTCTTTTTGGCATTGATTTCTTATTCATTACATCTTATATATCTGCCTGTATCCATGATTAATGTGTATGTACTCTCTATGGCGTCCTTGTGTTTTATTGGGGACTTCAACACTCTATTACAATTACACCTCACTTCTGAGCTTACTGCTGTATTCCAATTCACATATTTATGTTATGTAGTGGGTTATGGAACATTTGACTGTATACTGATTCCTTTCGCAGGTTCAATTTGATTTCACTATAGTGAGGACTTGTTTGGTGATATCTCATTCTTCTATACTGCTGTGATGGCTTGGTGTTTAACTACTGTATATTCAGCTGCTGGGTTCAAGACCTGCAAGGCTGTTTATTTTGTTGCTGGGTAGAACAAGGGCCATTGGATACAGAGTGATTAATGCACTTTTGAGCAGTTGTAAGTGGGTTTGTGTGGGTTTGCGCGAGGGTAAGCACTGCTAACTTCCGGTTAAATATGCTTACAGAGAGTTAGCTTCAATATTGCTTAACCTGTGTGCACATTGCTTACCCCCATACAAACAGGCTTAAACTCACTTACTAGTGCTTAAATATGCTTACTACTGCTTACTAGTGCTTAAACTTGCTTACTAGTGCTTTATTCGTTATGACACTGACACCTCACATGTGCATTTAATGCAGTACTCCAGTTCACAAATATATTTTATTTAATGGGTTATGCAACAAAAATATTGGTCATAACTTGCTTTGCCATGGAAAATGGAATGTGCTGCAGTGGGACCTGAACCGGGAATGCCTGCTCATAAGGCAAACCCTCTACCCACTACACTATTGCTATGCTACTTCATTTGCAAATATCCTCCTTGTTATCCTCTTCAGCCATTTCAGCTGCATTAACTGTAGCTAAGTGATGGGCACACCCGAGCACCTGCTGTTAGCTTTAATTGGATTTTAAATTAAAAAAAAGGGGTTGTTCATTTTATTTGTCTTTGCTATTGCTGTTGTACACATGGGGAATGTTGCTGAGGCTATGAGGACACCTATTAGTGGTCTCACTCATTTCTTAGGCCTTTCTGCTGTTCTCCATCGTGGGGGCATGTATATTCTTAGAGCTCTGCTCTCAGACATGCCCCCTGCACTCTTACACGCTCTCTGTACAATTAGGGGCTCAGGCAGCGTGCCTCATTAATATGCATGGCACGCTGCTGTCCTGCTCCTAAACAGCTGCTTCCATGAAAGACTAAGCTAGTCCTGCACGAAAGATTAGTAAATCCAGGGGATAATCCTCAAACCAAACTTCTACACTCCTACAGCACTGATAGTTTAAGCAAACAGCAGTATTAACATGCCAAACACAATAGAACTTTTTCTGTTTCACATGGCTAATTAACACTGCATCTCTAAGAACAACTACCCATATATCGTATCTAAAAATATTGCTAAACCACGCAAGCCTGAATTTGTTAATGATCCACACAGTCTTTTAATATGTAAATTAACAATGTAAGCATGTTATGCAAGTGAACCTTAACATTTTGTACTTGTAACTGAACTTGTAAATGTGCTGGAGCTTTTCACCCCAGGCCTCCACTGAAAATGGGTTTTTGCCCAGTTCAACTTTCCCGGTCAAAAAAACCCAAAAAAACTAATAAATTAATTAAGTAAATATGTATAAAAATAAATGCTAATGTAATATTGCACAATGATGGTTAGTTAACACTGTGCATTTTCACGTGGAATCATTCCTTGAAGATGGTATTAGGAAGGTGTAAAAGGAAAAAACTTCAAAGACCAATGCACGTTAGGTTCAAGCAAGGCATCCTTTATTACTTGCAGCAAGGAGACAAAGCATGTAGGTACAGGGTTTGTCCGGCTTTTTGGTGATCAGTATGTTATTCTTATACATTTCACTTCATGTCACACAGAAAATGTTACTATTCTATTGCTGATCTAGTTAGACACAGCTTTCTGTATGTTTTACAGAAAATGTTACCAGACTTATTGCTGACATGGTCAGATTATTTGCTGTCTTGCAAAACATTTTGAGAAAAACAACATGGCCTTGGGCTTAGTTTAGCCCACCTTAGCTTTTCAATTCTTCAGTTGTACAGTTCTAATACATGTGTTACATTTTGTCTAGATTCAAGGTACATTTCTAGCTTTAGTACAAGTAATGCTGACTATGGTTTCATCTTTCAAGCATCTATTGTTTTCTTTATCAAGGCTTCTAGCAGCTGCATACTTTCTCATGGCATAAGCAGAAATGAAATATCTCTTTGTTAAGTTTCATGACATTAGCAGAAATGAAATGTCTCTTGTTAAGTTTCTAATAGCTGTGCAGATTCATGCAGTGTGAACAGAATAAATGTATTAACCCTTTTAAACCTCAAATGCACTAAGCATGTATATTACTATTATATATTTTCTAACATTTCCCCCCTTTTAATACTTTTATTCTACTTTCAAGATAAGCATAACCATTTTTTTCTTCCCCTAACCTCTTCCTGCTCAGGATTTGCAGTTAAGAGAGTCATTCAGTTTAAGCTCATGAAAGCATTTTCAGTTTTTTAGCAATTCTTCAAGTTCAGCACCTTGGTATAAGGTTTCTGAAACTGAAATGTCTACAGAATTTTTAATCAGTCTTTTTATGCAGGGGATGCAGCAGCACACACATACCACCAGTAGGATTACCCCTACACAGATGGCAATCAGAATATTCATCAGGATACTGCCGCACCCCCCAAACAATTTCTGGAAAAAGTCCGTTAATGGATTTGTCCTGGTTTGGTCATGGCTGACACCTGCTGAATTACCTCAAGATGGTTGTCTATCTCGTGTTTGTGGTCAGGAATATATGAACAGCACTCCTCCAGGATTAAAGCGCATGTACCTCCTCTCGCCACTAGGGTGAAGTCAAGAGCCATGCAATTTTGAAGCACTACTGTTCTCATGGCAGTCAGTTCATCAGTCACCAATTCTAGGGCAGAAAAGGTTGCATTGCTCATTATTTTGAGAAGCTTAGACAATTTTCTCAGTTCCCAGATTGATTTTGTTGCTCCATATGCTGGCAGTACACCTGCCCACGATATAACAGTATCACTCAAGTCCATGTGTGACAGTCCATTGCTCCCTAAGCCCACAGCATGATGATTTTTCCAGCGTGCATTGATTTGCCCCACTGGATTGACAGGCTTCTTGATTTCTCGAACATTCTGAATTTTCCCTTGAGGTAAAACTGCTGTGTGTCATATGACCGGAACCAGGTACCCCAAAAAACAACTGCAGGACTAATTCTCAGGTAGCCATTTATATGCTTTTCTACCGCATACAAAGTAACAATCTTCTACTTTAGTAGTAACTTTACTATACCCTGGCTCCGCATGAATCATTTTTCTGTAGATTGCGGACAGTTGTTTATAGAGGTCAGCATTATGTTTTACTTCACCAATTGTCCTATGCATCAGTTCAACAAATGAATCATAGGTCGTGTTGCAATAGGATCTGATGTTATCAGGTTTAGTGTAGCATCTATAGGGAACAGTCACATTGCAATTGCTCCAACCCACCTTGACTGTATCATTCTTATAAAAACACACAGTTCCCTTCTGTCGAACAGACAAATGCAATGCTACTTTATCTTGTGATGTGACATCTGATGTATCATGAATTAGATTTTCCCAGGTCTTGTTGGCTCCTAGGGGAACTGAAGTTAACAGTAACCCCCCATATGCTGTTGGTAAAGCTGTGCAAATCCAGCAATTCGAAACATTGAACCTTTCAGCATACACATATTTGATTGCCTGGTAAGTGTTAAAGTTCGGGTGCCACTCTGCACGCTTGTACAGTTCAATTTGTGTGGCTGAGAAAAGGAATGGCCACAACAAAAAGATTATTGTCATTAGTACAGTCAACAGGATGGTTATGCAATACTTTTGTGGAAACGGTTGTTCTGCATTTCTGTTTTCTCCAGCTCTTCCAAGTAAGTGTATTTGGATCTTACTGGATTCCGTCATCTTTACTTTGGACACATGCTCTTACTCTCTGCCCTAATAGGACCTTCAGCACTGATGGTTTCTTCAATGGGGTTGAGATGGATCAGTCCTATTGATCTGACCCCCCCCTTTGTAGCCAGACTTTGTGCTGAGGGCCCCGATGGAGAGGTAAGATTTTTGTCCAACTCAAAGTTCTTAACCAGCTTGCAGTGCGTCAGATGTATCCACAAAGCTCATTCTGCTATCTTGACTGCAGTGGGTGTTGAAAGAAGCACCTGGTAGGGATCTTCCCACCTTGGTGATGCCCAGGTTTTTCGCTTGATGATTTTGATCCACACCCAGTCTCCTGGCGCCACTGCCACTTCTGATGTTTCGTTTTGTTTTCTATCTGAAACAGAATTTGACTGCAACAGATATTTAGAACTCAACAACTTTTTCATATATTCAGCTAGTGTGAAATCAGCTTCCTGGTCTGATGACATGAGAAGTTTCCACTGAGGTGTATAATAAGCCCTTCCAAATAGTTTTTCAAAAGAAGTCAATCCTTTTGCTGTAGGGACAGTTCTCATGCTCAACAGTGCCAGGGGTAAACAGTACAACCAAGTTTTTCCTGTCTCAGCTATTAATTTTCTCAATTTGTTTTTTAGTATACCATTATGCCTTTCAACTAGCCCTGCAGATTGCGGATGGTATGCACAATGATTTTTTAAAGAAATACCAAAATGCTTACTCAACTGCAGTATGGTTTGATTTACAAAGTGTGTACCATTATCACTGTAGATTCTTTCCGGAATACCAAACCTAAGAATGATTTCCTTGACAAGTACTTTTGCCACCATAGCTGCATCTGGATTTTTGGTTGGAAAGGCTTCCACCCATCTGGAAAACATATCTACAATGACAAGACAATACTTCTTATTTTCATATTTGTTCAATTCTATGAAATCCATACAGATAGTATGAAATGGATATGGTGGTGTAGGGAAACTCCCTTGCTTGGGCTTTAATGCCCCTTGTGCATGATGTTTGTTAGAAACGTGGCATATTAAACAACATTTTTTAGAGTAGTTTGTAAATCCATACATTGTGAACACCTGGTTCACCAGCTGTACCATCCCCCCTGTTGAGACATGGCACTGCCCATGGCTCAACAATGCTGCATAGTGAAACAAATTAGAGGGTAGTATTGGTTTTCCCTCTCTAGAGATGTACAGCCCCTTTTTGAGGATTGCTCCTCATTTTATCCATCGCTGTTTTTCAGTTTGCGTAGTGAGTGTCTGCATTGTTTTTAACATATTTAGATCTAAAGTTTCAGAGGGCTGTAATTCCTCATTTAAAAGAAATACTTCTGTGGCTGCTTGTTTTGCAGCTGTATCAGCTCTTGCATTACCTTTTGAAATCCTGTCTTGTTGCTTGGTGTGAGCTGTGCATTTACAAATGGCTATTTTCCGAGGTAACTGAATAGATTCTAAAAGATCTAAAATAAACTGCGCATGATTTATAGGTTTGCCAGTAGATGTTATCATTCCCCGGTTTTTCCACTGTTGCACAAAAATATGTACAGTAGAAAAAGAGTACTGGCTATCAGTAAAAATGTTTACACATTTACCCGTTGCTAAGGTACATGCCCGTGTCAGGGCAATCAATTCTGCCGCCTATGCAGATAAGTTGTGTGGTAAAGGTTTTGCTTCTATAATCCCAGTATCAGAGACTTCTGCATATCCTACTAGGTTCTGTCCTGCAGGACCCCTTTTGCATGAGCCATCCACGTAGTATGTCACCTCTGCATCATCCAAGGGGACATCCATGAGACCTTTTCTAGGTAGTGTCTTTTGCTCAATTACCTGCAGGCAGCGGTGCGGTGTGCCGTCTGCAGGGGTTGGGAGCAGAGTAGAACGGTTTAAAGTCATGCATCATTTGATTGTCATATGAGGTTGTCTCAACAATATAGTCATACAGGAAAGATGCCTAGCAGGGGAAAGATATGCCATCTTTTCTTGTAGTAAAATAATCGCGACTGCATGAGGTCCTCTCAAAGTGAGTGGGTGGAATAAGACTACTAAGGCTGAAGCCTGTACTGCCATTGCAGCTGCAACTACTGCTTGTACACAGTAGGGTAAGGACCGTGTCACTGGGTCTAGTTGTGATGAATAGTAAGCAATGGGGCATTGCTTATCCCCATGCTGTTGTGTTAACACTGATGTCATGTAACCCTACTTACAATCTACAGTTTGGAAAAAAACATTTATGATAGTTTGGCAATCCCAAAACTAATGAGAACGCTATTAACTGCTTTAGTTTACAGAAGGCAGATTCTGCCTCTGGTGTCCATTGTAACAAATCCTGCGCTGCCATAGGCTTCTTATATATAAGGTCAGTCAGAGGTGCAGATTCCAAGGCATAGTTTGGAATCCAGCTCCGGCAAAAATTAGTTATACCCAGGAAGGACATCATTTCCTTCTTGGTAGTGGGTTTTGGTGATTGCAAAATTGCTATTTTTCTGTCCTCATCTAACGTTCTTCCTTCCTTGTATATTACATATCCTAGGTATTTCACCTGTGTTTTCCAAAGCTGCAGTTTATTTTTATTTACCTTATGTCCCTCAGTGGCTAAAAATCGTAGAAGTGCTATGGTATCTTCTCTACAATCCTGCTGGGTGGGGGCCGCCAGCAAGATGTCATCAACATAAAGTAAAATCTGACTGCCTCTTGGTGGGGTGAATCCCACCAAGTTGCTTGCCATTTCTTGTGAGAATATCGTTGGACTTTCACAATATCCCTGTGGTAGTCATGTATATGTATACCTTTTCCCCTGAAATGTGAATGCAAACCAATACTGGCTATCAGGGTGTATCGGTATCGAAAAGAATGCGTTGCTGATGTCTACCACAGAAAAATACTTTTGTTGAGGTTTCAAATCATTCAACAGGGTGTGTGGGTCTGGCACCATGGGTGCCCTTGGTATTACCGCATCATTTACAGCTTGTAAATCCTGGACCATATGCCATTCTCCATTGGCCTTTTTAACTGGAAATAAGGGTGTGTTACATGGTGAATCGGGAGATTCTACTAGTATCCCTCCTTTAAGTAAGGCTGCTATAATAGGCTTTATCCCTGCCACTGCATCTTTTCTTAAGGGATATTGTCTTTTTTGTGGTCTGAATGCTGACTTTGGCGTGATAGTAACTGGTCCCGCTGTATGAATGAGTCCCACATCTGATTTCCCTGTTGACCAGAGAGTCTCTGGTATATTTCGTAAGACATTCTCTTCCTCCTTTAATAGGAGTGTCAATCAGCTGTCCTCGCTAGACTGCAAGTGCACAGCTGGGTTGGTCTGAGTTATCCAATTCAATTTTTGTACTTGTATTCCCTGTTCTGATAGTTCTAGTTCTGTCTGTTTCTCCCATCTCGTGATTTTCTCTCCTAGGTCTGCCCATTCTATATTTCTGTTTTTGGTTAAGCTAACATGTGGTAATCGATTAGATTTATAAAGTGCAAAGAACTCCCTGGGCAATGAACAGCTGGCTACACTGTTCCCTTCTGTGTCCCAGTACAGGTTACGCAATATCAATCTGTTTGCATGATTCTTAAATAATTCTTGTTCATATTCCTTATCAGGTCCTGGTGTGTTGCAATAATACAGGGTACAGTGCAACAGGTGTTGCTTACCAATGTCAAGGGAGGGGAACTTATTGATGGCTAGGTTCATTAACTCTTTGGTCACAGTCCCTGGACCAGTCGTAACCAAGTCCTGGCTGTACCAGTAAAACATTTCACCCTTCGATTGCACTACAAAGGTGTTAATTTGCTGCTGTGCTTCCATACCCTGCATGGTTGGGACTACTGCTATTCCAAATAGCTGCATAAGATCTCTGCCCAAGAGGTTTACTGGGAATTTTGTAGAAACTACAATTTTGCTACTCTGTGTCAATCCTGAAACTGGATCAGTTATTGCAATGTTACAGGAGAGAGGCTCCTGATACAGCTGTCCATTAGCTGCTTTGACCAGCATGTAATCAGGTGACTCTGTGTTTTCTGGCAGTTTGGAGGGGTGTATCAGGGTTCGTGATGCCCCTGAGTCACACAAAAATTTGACCTCCCTCCCTTCTACCAAGAGTGTAACTTCTGGTTTCGTGTCTGCTAAATAGAGCTCCAAGCTCAATAAAGTTAGGTCTAATATTTCATTTTCTTCATTGTCACTAACTTCCTGCACTTCCTCTACTCCCTCTATCACATTCTAATTTGTCCTTTCTTTGCTAGCCCCTTCTAGTGATTCCTGACTACCATATAGTCAGTCCTCACCCTCCTTGTCTTCCGTTGTTGCCTTCTTATTTTTCTTGCAATCCCTTGCCAAATGTCCCTTTTTACCGCATTTAAAACATTCTCCCCTTTTCTTTCACCCTTCAAAGTCCTCTGATCGCTGATCAGATTGTTTGTTTCCCTGCGTGTTTTTCTTGCCCTTTTTCCCAGACTGTACTACATAAACTTCTGCTCCATCTTCTACAAAAAATACTTGAGCTTTCTTTTTCTTTTTGCTATTAAAATGCCTTTCGGCATGCCTAGCATATTCAAGTAATGATTGTAACCTGCTTGTACGATGGTCTACCATGTGTTTCATAATAAAACTGCTTAGAGGTGTGCTACTGCCCTTTAAAAATGCATTCTTTAACTGCTGTTCATATGGGGAATCTTGTGTTTGATCTTCAGGAACCTGCATTCCACAGTGGTTATTAAAACATTCAAACAATCTGGCATAGTACCAGTCAATTGTTTCACCTTCTTGTTGGATGCATTGATTAATGCAAGTCCAGTCTGCCCTAGGTTTCCATTTTTCAGAAATGCGGTCCGTAAGACCTTTTACTCTGGTGTCTAATTCTGTGCTGCTATGTGGGAGGGGTCTTTGTGCAGCATCACGGGGATTCCAGTTCCCACTAATCGTGTACCAATCTGGCCCTACAATTTGTCTAACTACTTTTTCTATTTCTTCTCCATTTAAGTTATAACTTAACCTCATTCCTTGTAAATCTTCAGAGAATTTTCTAAAATTAACCTTTGGATGGGGAATTCCCTCAGTGGCTTTCCGGATATCTTCCGGAGTCCAAGGTCTATACACTAAAATAGTTGGGTCCTGATTGTCTTGACCTGCCTGAGGATTGGCTACTTCTATAAGTGGGCATATTTCTTCTTCTTCACCTATAGATCATGAATTCTTAACTATTTGCCATAATTCGATGCCTTCCTCTGAGTTACCTGCCTTTGTTCGGGACCTGGTCCCAATGGGATCTCTAATTTTGGTCAGTTTTAGTTTCACAATATCTCTATCTTCAGTGACCTCAGGATATAGTGGGGGTGGACTAACCTGTTCGCTTGCTTCATATTCTGGTAAGGGAGGTGGAGGTGCTGATGCTATTACTAGGTTATTATCCTCCTTATCTAAAAACATTGTTTTTGAATCTTTGTTCTTTTGGTCCCTACGGTTTACTTCCTCCAGCCACCTGTGTGCCTGAGGAATTCCTAGTTGTCATTGCTTTTTTACCCGACCTTTGGAATCATTTTTGAGCTGTTTGATAAGTTTGATAAGCGAGGATTTTTCTAATTTTCCGTCGAATTCATATTTATTAACCCATTTTGAATAATATCTAATATTGTCGGCGTGCTGCGACTGCATATATTTTGCATCTTCCGTTAACGGCGGGTTTTGTGGTCTTTTTGTGCAATTATTACCCATTTTGTTTTACCCTTTGATCGTTACGTAACTTCTCTTAATTTTTAACGTTGTACCACGGATTTTGTTATAGTCTCTTCAGAATGACTGCCTACTTATTCTGTTTCTCCTGATCTATGACAATACAGTAATCTTTTTTGTCCCTGACTTGCAAGAAAAATACAATCTGACAAAACAATACACATCTAGTCCCTGATCTAAAACAGAAAACAGAAAAAAGTAGATTCACCTTACCTGAGCCCATGTGATTGATCACTGATTCACGGAGACCCGTCCTTCAGTCACAGATCAGAAAGTGGCTGGCCTCTTTTGAATGACAATTCAGTTGGAGGACTTTCCATATAAGAAGAACCAATTTGGTTTCTTCCCCATATGGTTTCAACCACCTGGCCGTCTGATCCGAGGTGAAGAGAGGGTTCCGGTCCGAAGGACCAATCTGTAAAAGGAAAAAACTTCAAAGACCAATTTACGTTAGGTACAAGCAAGGCACCCTTTATTACTTGCAGCAAGGAGACAAAGCATGTAGGTACAGGGTTTGTCTGGCTTTTTGGTGATCAGTATGTTATTCTTATACAGTTCTTTTCATGTCATACAGAAAATGTTACTATTCTATTGCTGACGTAGTTAGACACAGCTTTCTGTATGTTCTACAGAAAATGTTACCAGACTTATTGCTGACATGGTCAGATTATTTGCTGTCTTGCAAAACATTTTGAGAAAAACAACATGGCCCTGGGCTTAGTTTAGCCCACCTTAGCTTTTCAATTCTTCAGTTGTACAGTTCTAATACATGTGTTACATTTTGTCTAGATTCAAGGTACATTTCTAGCTTTAGTACAAGTAATGCTGACTATGGTTTCATCTTTCAAGCATCTATTGTTTTCTTTATCAAGGCTTCTAGCAGCTGCATACTTTCTCATGGCATAAGCAGAAATGAAATATCTCTTTGTTAAGTTTCATGACATTAGCAGAAATGAAATGTCTCTTGTTAAGTTTCTAATAGCTGTGCAGATTCATGCAGTGTGAACAGAATAAATGTATTAACCCTTTTAAACCTCGAATGCACTAAGCATGTATATTACTATTATATATTTTTCTAAGAGAAGGGTAACAAATATGTTCCTGACTGACTTCTAATTTGAAAAAGATACAAAATATATGGTAAACAAAGATTAGTTTCTCCATTGCAGTATATCCAGACCTAGACTAACAATGTTAGTGTCATTTTGTTAATAATGGCTTGGCCTTTCTAACACTGACTAACATTACCTGGTAAGTCACTTAGTTAAAGAAGCCAGACCCAAAAAAGTTCTGCATGTCATAAGGTGGTATGGGTGCGAACTGGAAGCATACAAAAAGGTGTTTTAGGCTTGAGTGAGTTAATCACTCATTTAATAAAATGTCCAAGCACTTATCAAAATGCAACACCAAATGATATAAGAAGATGCAGTTGTCATCCATTAGTTTTAAGAGTACACAAAACATATATCGGTACTTGTATATTATCACAACCACATTCTAAACGACTCCCTCTGGCAGCCGTTCAAGCTATCATTTTAAACTGCATGCTTCTTCGTCCTCTATTTCTTTTTTTTGGGGGGGGGGCTGGTTCTAAGTGAAGCACATATGTCTATTTTTATCAAGTTATTATTAATAGTACATTTCAGTTGTCCGACACCTCTTATTTCCGTATTTTTGCAGAATTTTCTGATGTTTACCTCATAATTTTTGGGTTGTTCCTAATAAAGTGTTTTATTTTTCTGGCAGTAGTTGAGGAATGAAGTCCTCATTTTTTTTTCGGGTTGTTCCTAATAAAATGTTTAGTTTTCTGGCAGTCACTGAGCATTGAAGTGCCTAAGTAATGACATACCTGTGAATGTAGACTTCCTATCATTCAAGAAAATGCATGCTAACACAAACTGTGTTATTGTAGCAGCTTTCCAAGTTTGTACCAGCAATGTCTAAAAATCTGTCAGTTTTTTTTTTTTTTTATCTACCCCTGTCTCCCACTATTATGTTTTGTTTTTGGGCAGATGTATTGAACTCGGAGATTTGGAGGTATGTGTAACAGTGTTAGAAAGATACTGTTGTTCATCAGAAACAGAAAATATTCTTGATGGAGCTCGTCGAACGTCTACCTCCTGATGGCATTACCGTTTGGGGGAGGGGGGTCTACCAGCAACTTTCTTTCTTGTTTTAACACATTTTTTTTTTAATTCTATTATAAACAACCATGAAGAAAATGAGGGGTTACAGCGATTAAAACATTTCCCTGATCAAATGGTGCTACATTAGAAATGGAACAAAAAGTAAACTGAAAGCACAGTTGAATATCAGCAGGACTTTCAGTCAGAAAAATAAAGATCATACAAGTGCAACTTCATGCTGACAAGCATAACATTTTATAACATCTTCATGTGTTCAATATTCATATACTTTCTGTTTTAAACATGACATCCTAAAAATGGTGGATTTTCTTTTCCAAAGAAAATGATAGCTTGAAGGGCTGCCACAGTACATCGACTGTGAGTTGTTTAGAAAGTGGTTGCGATAATACATAAGTACCAATATGTTTATCAGATCTGCAGTTGTACTTGGCCAGACAATTCCAACATTTCAGACACCAAAAGGTTTGGGGGTTGGCATAACGGTTAAGGTGTTTACCTCACAGACAAAGTACAGGGTTTGAGTTTAACCTTTTGAAGTAAAATTGGTTAGGCTTAAAATGCCTCACAAAGGCAACTAGCCTAGTACTAACCTACAAATCTAATTCTAATTTTCCTGATAAATCATTTCTTTATTTGAAAGAATACTTGTCATGTAATGTAATGACCTTCAAAAAAATGTATTATCATTGTAGAATGAAATTTAGAATGAACTTTGGCACCTTTCAAGGAGGGTGCTAGTGAGTCCTGCCAAGATAGCTGCTTAAGCCCAAACCTCTGGACAGGACCTACAGAAATTTGGATAAAAATAGTATTCCCAGGAGAGAAAAAGCAACCCAGAAGGAAAGGTGAGTGAGCAGAAACAAATGAGGAACAGACAGCTGTGTTTAAAGCTACAAATAAGGAAAAGCAACTATGCATTGTTTCAATATTGTAATCACAGTAGGCAAAGAGTTGAGTTCCTTGAAACAAACAATAGAATAGCAACAATCAAAAGTGGAAAGGCTATAGGAGAAGCTGCAAGATTTGGAGGAAGTTAAAGTAGCAATTAAAGCTGAGTGGCAGGAGCATAGCTTCATACTACAGGAACTAACAGGCATTATAATAAGACAGGCTAAAAAGATGGATAATCTTCAAAATGACTTAAAATGGAATAACATCAGATAACTCTTATACAAGAGTGAGTTAACAATTTGGACTAATTTGAAATGCAGTTATTAGATAAGAGATTTGTGATACCAGGAAATCAAGAAACACTAACAGGCCTAGGCATATTTTGTCATGCTTCCATTTCTTTGCTGTGAAATATGAAATAATAAGGTTCATAGGTTGTACTAGGCTATCAGACCTAGGGTCTATACAAGCCTAGCCATAACAATTCCCTGGCTATTTCTTCCCACAATATTTACTTCCACTCAACTAAGGCAATCAGAAAGACTTAGTTATCCCATTTGCAGGGATGCTTATGTTGTTGTCTTTCGGCTTTTCCCGGTTAGGGGTCGCCACAGCGGAACTCCGGTCTGCTAATGATTGGCAGTACATTTTTACATGCCGAGTTGCCAGCCTTGGTGCACAACCTTCAATGAAGGTATGCCCATTCACGCATGTCTCCACACAGAAGACACTCTAGCCGAGGATCGAACAAGACAACGTTGTACTGTGAGGCGGCAACACTACCGCAGCACCACCACCGGAACGTATTTGCAGTTATGTTTATAAAGCTGGTAAAGTATTATTCAAACACTCTGTGACAGAAGGGAAGCTATGATGGAGTTATTAAATGAGCTAAGAAGCAATGGAAAATCTGCATGGTTGAAATAAAAATGAATTAAAAATTTAAGAATGCCAGTGACCTAATGCTGAATCTACTTGGTACTAAGGCAGACCTTGAAAAAAGAATATAGAGAGGGAAACAGGAGAAAAGAACAAACAGAAATAGAGGCTAAAATGACAGAGGATGGCACCCTGGAGGAAATGGAAGAATGGAAGCGGTTAGGAAGCTAGGCATCAAACAAATCTATGAAGCATTAAGAGAAAGAAGGGACAAGGTAATAGAAGAGGAAATTAAGTAGAACTGGAGAAGGGAGAAGAATGGACGGGAGGTGCAAGATAGTGGCAGAAGACAATTCATACATTGAGGCACATTCAGAAAGTTCTCAAAGTGGGAGATCAAAACCTGAGAATACTGCACAGATGGCATTTAATTCCCATGGGACTGGTAAAGGAAGGCACAAAGAAAGATGCAAGGTGCTGGAGATATCAGAAGAAAGAAGCAGGAATGAGGCACATGTTCTGGGACTGTGAATAAGCACAAGAAGGCATGAAGCTAGTACAGATGATGTGGGTCAGATACTTCAAAAGG
>NC_056731.1:1662996906-1663049406 GCF_019279795.1 Protopterus annectens | reverse complement strand
ATACCTTTGTGTCACATGTTATGTTAAAGTAACCTCTAAAGAACTGCATTGCTCAACACTGTACTTTTGCTGATTGTGAATGCTACTGGAACTGCCTGTATTATTGTAACTGTTATAGTGTTTATATCTCTTATTACTGGAGCTTTTCTCCAAAGGACCTGTGTCCAGTTGGACTTTTCCTGTAAACAAATGTAAACTAAATAAATAAATAAATACATTCTCTATATACAAATCACCATAGGCATATCCCATGCTATTTTCTTGCAAGCTATAGGTTTCTGGAAACACTCATCATCCAACCTGTGATGCCTCTGCACTGGCTCAGTAATCAAGGAGCCTCAATTCTCACCACTGGCAAAAGTGAGGGACGTACAGATTGGGAGAATTACAAGTACACACACAGTAAAGTACAATTTCCCTTAAGAGCACACAGTCAGTCTGAGGCTGGTTTCTGCCTCTTTCTCCAGATCCCCAATAAGTCTCCCCACTGGCACAGCTATAGGGTTAAGATTTCAGCAGAGTCATCAAGCCAAAACCTCCAGCATGATCTCTGTCCAGCCAGTGCTGCGTGTCCCTGCCCAAGTAGCTGACACACACAAACTTTGAGATTTAATTTATATACAAACACACAGAGACACTCCTGGGGAAGGCTGGCACATGTTTACTAGATATGCCCCCTTCTGCCCAGACTATAAGGTAGTTATAACTGTCACTGACCACTACTTATCAGATACTCTAAGGCCCTTACAAATGATGCCCAGTCCTACTGTGTAATGTTACTATTATCCACATAGTTAGGTGTGACCAAGAGCAAGGCTGTTGGAGTGGTCTATGCAGTCTCACCAAATGCATATGCAAGTACTCTCAGAGCTTAAATATCTCTAAATAAAACAGCCACAATTAAAAGGTTTAAATACATTTAATAATAAATAATAAAAGAACAAGACAATACTCAAACAACACAGTAACTGCAGAGTTCAGAATCACAAGAAATATTTTAAAACAACATTGCAGGACAGTCTCAAATAAAAACAGAAAACATCTAAACTAATCTTTACCATGTTCCTATCTATATATAAAAGATACTATGCCCTAAATAACTTACTTACAGAGCAAGGCAAATGCAGATGATGGATGTTTCTAGGTCTAAGACAAGATACAAAATGTACAGTCTTTTTCTGAGAGAGTTCTTAAATTAATAATCAAAATTACTGCTGGGTTAGCTCGGATGACATCACTTTTTGTCACCTGACTTCAGTTCCCAGGCTAAACAGATACTTAGAATTTAACACTTCTGTGTCAAAAATACATATCTCTCAGAAGTGTGCAGCTGCTATGAAGTCATAGAGCAATAAAAACACTTTTACATTTGAAACCTAGTAATAATTTCTGTTTCAAGACAATAGGAAAACCTCTATCTGTTGACATTGTGTCTGCTTGTTGCACCGAAACTGAGATAACACAATTGTAAAACACTTTACTTTTCAACTTATTTTCTTGAAGTTTTGCAAGTTAGCTCTGTATGTTCCAGCTTCTACTATTATAGCAAGTAAAGAAACGCTAACTGAAATAAAAAAATGACCACCTCAGGCTCCACACAACACTGAATTTATTCCAATACAAAACTAAGCGCTTTCGTCCGAACAATGTCTGGACTTCATCAGAATAACATTAAAAAATACTCAAACACTTTTACACTGATGATAAAACATGCCCCAGGTAAATCATTGACATTTAAAGCAATATGCATACAAAAAAAGACAACTAGGCTACTTAAAAAGTGCACAGTAAAAAGCAAATGGCCACAGTACTAGTGCCATTCATGTTAGTAACATTGTTTTCAGTTCCAGATAACTTGATATAGAAATAACATTGTTGAGCCCTGGGTGCCACTCAGCATTAGCTCTGAGTTGCCACTTTAATTCCAGGACCTCTAAAATAATATCACTAGATACCCCCCCCCCCAAGGATCATACAGCAATCCCTCTATAACAGTAAATTTAAAAGTGTGTCTAGGGTACAATTTAAGATGTCTAAATAAAGCATTCTGCTCTTCTTTCTTATTGATATCATAGCTGTGCTGATAAATATGGTACCTAAAATGCCTGATGGTCTTACCTATATACAAACAGGTGCAGTCATTACAGACTACTGCATAAATCACCCCTTTACTGTCACAGTTATATTTCCTTTGTAGTTTGATGATTCCATAGCCATATATACAAACCTCAGTTCCCTCCAAAATCATTTTATATTGGGTACAATGCCCACATTTGCTCATTCTACCCATACTGGGACATTCCAAACTTCTTTCAATCATCATTTTAAGACATGCTTCTTTCTTGTAAACTATGTTTGGCCTGTCACCAAGCTTACTAGCAATCACTGGATCATGCTTAAAAATAGACCAAATTTTGTCAATGGCATATTTAATCTCTTTAAAATGTCCATTGTAAGGTAACACTAAAGCCTTACTGAAGCCTGAATTTCTCTCTTTGTGGCCACTGTTTATAACCACATATGTTCCACTAGATCCTAGTAGGGACCTATATACACCAGCATGTCTCTTCCTCTTGACTTCATTAAAGATTTCATGTAAATAATCTTGGGGGTAATCTCTTTTACAAAACATGTCAAACAATTTTGTACATTCATCAAGAAACTGGACTTCTTGGCTAACCATCCTCGCAAGTCTCACACATTGACCCTTGATGATGTTTTTTTCTGATGGATAGGGTGCCAACTCTGAAAATGCAAATAAGAGTTGGAATGGGTTGGTTTCCTGTATAAATTTGATTCAAACCTCCCAACTTCCCTGTTCTTAATCAAAAACACATCCAAGAAATTGACATAATCAGAGTTCACTGTCATGGTGAATTCTAAATCTCCCGTAGAAGAGTTAAGAAATTCAAGAAATAAATCTAACCTATCCATTGAATCAAGCCAGAAAATTATGATGTCATCAATAAAATGTTTGGATAGACACCAATGATCCTTGAATTCTGAAGTGAATAACACATGGGTCTCCCAGAATGCATAACTACATTGATGAAAGTTGGTGTGCATGCAGCGCCTATGGCAATGCCATTGACCTGTCTGAATAATTGTCCTTCAAAGCTGATGAAGTTATTTTTGAGGACAATTTCCATAAGGGAACTTAAGGTAATACTTTTGTCATTTCCTATTTTAGTGTGTAATGCCAAGAACTGGTAAAACCAATCAATTCCTATCTCATGTGGGATGATGGTGTACACATTTTTAACGTCAATACAATCAAAAAGAAGGTCGTTGTTATATAACCTGTCTGTCACCCCACTCAAAAAGTCCCACGAATCTTTAAATAATGGAGAATAATCATTGAATTTTTTTTAATTCATGGTCTATATAATGAGCCATGAAGAATGTCTTAGACCCCTTTGCATCTATGATGGGTCTCAAGGAAGGTTCCTCCAAAGATTTGTGAATTTGTGGGAGAACAAAAATCGTGGGGGTCCTGGGATGTTGCACTTTCATGTATGCCAAATCACTCAAGGTGATTTGATCATTTAGAAAAAGATCTTCTAATGCTAAATCGACCCTATGAATATCCACATTCATCTAGTTAAGGGAAATTTCCTCATAATCAGCTGACAAAAGTAGTGAAAAAATTCTATTAATATAATCATTAGTACTCATCACTACAAGCCCTCCTCCCTTGTCAGGCTTAATGATTCGCAGAGACGTATCTGATCTAATATCTTTAAGCAGTCTAGCTTCATTACTAGAAAAATTGATGGAAGTTGGTATAGGACATTAACAATTTTCCTAATTTCCTCTTCACATAAAGCTTCAAATATAGCAATGATAGGGTGCAAATATGGATTATATGTACTAGGCCTCTTGTTGATGTGGTAAACCTCTGTGTCTATACTTTCATTACCAGAAAGAAGACTAAAGTTCAGCTTTCTAGAGAACAATTTCAGTTGCAATAAAATCTGATCTATTTTTGGTTTTCTGCATGGGTATAAAAGTCAGTCCTTTTTGAAACAAATCAGTCCAACTGGTAGAAATCTCATGGTGGCTGTAATTATAGATGTGGAAATTTCCCAATGTGTTAGAAATAACTGAATAACCAAATGGGGGGTCACCGCCAGTTGTTCTGTCTCGTTGAAACCATGTTCCCCCCATCCCCTTCCCCTTGTTTCCTGTCCAACCCTGTTGGTGATAATTGGAAACTTGGTTGGGGGGACCCTGATGTGTATAGTTCTTGCTGTAGTTGTTGCTATAACCCCCTGGTTCAGTAATCTCTCTGATCTCCTCAGAGGGGTGGGTCTAAAAGGGAAGCTTCACCTTCAATAGACTCATCATCAACAATAATGACATTTTTACTGTTACCACAAGCAACATTGCAGCCATTGACATTGTTAAACACATTATTAGATGTATCAGATCTACTACTAGGAGATTGAGGGTAAGCAATGTTATTATCATATTCCCTCTGATCTCTACTAAACGTTTTGATTTTTTTAGCTTTAAGTTCTTGAATAAATCAATCAGCTTTGGTGAAAACAGCTCTATACTGACCAATTTTAACATCAAAATGTAAGTCATTTTTCGAAGAATTATCCAAAGTCTCAATAGAATTGTTTAACACACACATTTGTCTGCCATAATCATTAATTAAAACTCATAGTAGCTCACAGCCATGTTTGTTGAATAAAACAATTAACTCACGATGTAGCTCAGAGTCTTTGATGAGCCCTGAAGGGAACTTCCAAATTCTTAAGCCTTTAGGTACAGGCTCCACTTTTAGGCACTCATATAGATAGTCCAACTCTAATTGTAGTTTCCGATATTTAATAATCAAATCTTGAAAAGATTTCAGCCATTTGTCAACAGTCCCAATGTTAGCTGAGTTCTCTTGTGGAATACAGTTGAATAAATCCCATTTAAGCCAAATATTTAAGTTAAACGAACAGATACCGCTCGCCTCACCATTCTCGGCACCTGAACCAATCAAACTGCCATGACCTTACGGCCTAACGTCATCACTAGGAAATGAAACAGCTGTTCCTTGCCCTGGGGGGGATCTCCGAACTGTTACTGGAGCCAGAAAGTCCCAAATCCTGTGAATTATTGAATAACACATTCCTTGTGTTTAGAAATAGCACCCAGACAAAGTACTGAATCAGCTTGTTGTGACAGTTTTTGTACAAGAACAGTGAGATTACTCAGTGAATTGAAAAGTGTTTGCAATCTCTCTTCAGTGCTCATGGAGCCTTCTGTGGTACCATCCATCACAGACAAAAAAAAAAAGCAAGTAAAAAACACATACAAAAATAAAAAACTTCCACCTCAGGCTCCACACAACACTGAATTTATTCCAATATAAAATTAAGCCCTTTCATCCGCACAATGTCTGGACTTATCAAAATAACATTAAAAATACTCAAACACTTTTAAACTGATGATAAAACATGCCCCCAGGTAAATCACTGACATTTAAAGCAATATGAATACAAAAAAGACAACTAGGCTACTTAAAAAGTGCACAGTAAAAAAGCATATGGGCACAGTACTAGTGCCATTCATGTTAGTAACATTGATTTCAGTTTCAGATAACTTGAAATAGAAGTAACATCGTTGAGCCCTGGATGCCACCCAGCATTAACTCTGAGTTGCCACTTTAATTCCAGGACGTCTAAAATAATGTCACTATGCCCCCCCCCCCCCCCCCGGGGATCATACACCAATCCCTCTATAACAGTAAACTTAAAAAAGTGTGTGTAGGGTACAATTTTAGATGTCTAAATAAAGCATTCTGCTCATCTTTCTTATTGATATCATAGCTGTGCTGATAAATACGGTACCTAAAATGCCTAATGGTCTTACCTATATAAAAACAGGTGCAGTCATTACAGACTGCTACATAAATAGCCCCTTTATTGTCACAATTATATTTCCTTTGTAGTTTGATGATTCCATAGCCATATATACAAACCTCAGTTCCCTCCAAAATCATTTTACATTGGGTACAATGCCCACATTTGCTCATTCTACCCATATTGGGAAATTCCAAACTTCTTTCAATCATCATTTTAAGACATGCTTCTTTCTTGTAAACTATGTTTGGCCTGTCACCAAGCTTACTAGCAATCACTGGATCATGCTTAAAAATATACCAAAAATTGTCAATGGCATATTTAATCTCTTTAAAATGTCCATTGTAAGGTAACACTAAAGCCTTACTGAAGCCTGAATTTCTCTCTTTGTGGCCACTGTTAATAACCACAGATGTTCCACTAGATCCTAGTAGGGGCCTATATACACCAGCATGTCTCTTCCTCTTGAATTCATTAAAGATTTCATGTAAAAAATATTGGGGGTACCCTCTTTTACAAAACATGTCAAACAATGTTTTACATTCATCAAGAAACTGGACTTCTTGGCTAACCATCCTCGCAAGTCTCACACATTGACCCTTGATGATGGATTTTTCCTGATGGATAGGATGCCAACTCTGAAAATGCAAATAAGAATTGGAATGGGTTGGTTTCCTGTATAAATTTGATTCAAACCTTCCAACTTCCCTGTTCTTAATCAAAAACACATCCAAGAAATTGACATAATCAGAGTTCACTGTCACAGTGAATTCTAAAACTCCCGTAGAAGAGTTAAGAAATTCAAGAAATAACTCTAACCTATCCATTGAATCAAGCCAGAAAATTATGATGCCATTAATAAAACATTTGTATGGACACCAACAATCCTTGAATTCCAAAGTGAATAACACATTGGTCTTTCAGAATGCCATAACTACATTTGCAAAAGTTGGTGGGCATGACGCGCCCATGGCAACGCCATTGACTTGTCTGAATAATTGTCCTTCAAAGCTGATGAAGTTATTTTTGAGGACAATTTCCATAAGGGAACTTAAGGTGATACTTTTGTCATTTCCTATTTTAGTGTATATTGCCAAGAACTGGTAAAACCAATCAATTCCTGTCTCATGTGGGATGGTGGTATACAAATTTTTAACTTCAATACAAACAAAAAGAAGGCTTCTGCTATTATAACATACATTTGCACAGGTATATGGTTTATATACATTTCTGTTCTTTTCCAGTAGGGTACATTGTGGTTACATTCTTGAAGCTCAGTACGTAACATACAGTTCTCTTACATGTGTAGGACAATCATATGAATCATATTACTATTCACAAATGACATGATTATTTACAAAATTCCAGATAGCTCAGATGGCAGTGTCACACAACCCACTACAATATTCATGAATGACTGTAATTAATCCACAATTAACTGGGAATCATATATGAACTAAATGTGCAGGCACAGAGATTCTTGGATTTTGCAAATGTAAAGTTCCTGGATCAGATCATCAATATGCTTCCCAAGGATGCAAACATACTGGATCTGGTCCTCACTTAATTGGGAGGATATTGCACACCCCCTAGTATAATGTCCTTTCTGGTATGGTCAGACCTCAAAATGATCTTCTTTTAATTAAAAATAAAACACCAAACCCCAGCTAACCCTGGAATGTACAATAACTACTCTAAGGCTAACTTCTTACTATAAAGTGATAAGCTGGCAAAATTTCAGCCCACCTATACCCTGAGAACAGTGCAGCCTATGCAGAACTGTTCAAAGAAAACTAGTACAAGTAGTTTAATAGCTGCACAAAGGCAGCTGTACTCACCAGGAATAAGTAAGTACAGAACTAACTAAAAAAAAAACAAGCCACCCTGATAAAAATCACATCAATAGGCTGTATAAAAGAAGGAAGAAAATCATGGCAAACATTAGGAGATGTAGCACCCAGCAGGCTGAAAGCACTCTCATCAAACTTAATGAACAAGCCATAGGATAAATAAAGTCTACCAGAGCCAAATTTGACATAAACCTGGCATCACATGGCCAAGGACAATTACAAGGCATTCTTTAACTATGTCTGCAACCTCAAAGTAATTCACAATAACTACAGAGGACATTGTTCATCTATGCAAGAAGACATAGCAAACCTACCGGCAGACAAATTCAGCTCTATCTTTAACTCATCCCAGACTCCCCTCAGGAAACACTATCAAATATAACTCCCCCAACTATCACTAGGGAATACGACTTCAATGCTGTCTCTAAGGCCAAGAACACTGCATTGATGGACCCCTGACAATATCCCAGGTTTTCTTCTAAATACCATGATACATAACTAATCAGGCCATCGCAATCTCTATTTAAACATAGCCTCCCAACACAAAGGAGGGACATTTATGGATCCAGGAAACTACAGACCCAAAAGTCTCACTAGTCTCATAGGCAAACCCATGGAAAGAATCATCATGAAAATGATCGATAATGAGAAAGGAAACCTCCATACACTGGACTCAACCCAGTTTACTTCTGTCAAGGGCAGATCATGCCTAACAGACTGGAGAACCTCTTTGAGAAGATCACCAAAGTAATGGATGAGGGCAAAATAGTTCACACTGCTTACTTTCACATCACTAAGGAATTTTACACAATATGCTACTTGGGTATTGTTGACAAACTGAAGAGGTTAAGTATGAATCCTTATATTACTCAGTGGATAGCTAGCTGGCTCACAGATAGGACCAGGGAAATGGAATTGCAGAGTCCACCTCTACAAAGAGGCCAGTCACCAGTACAGTCCCTCAGGGATCTGTCCTGGGACAGCTCCTTTTTGGTATCTACTTCTCTGAAGTCAACACCAATGTTAAAGGCCTCTGTCTGACCAAATTTGCAGACAATTGCAAATTAGGAGCAGTCATTGAATCTTCCACCAGCACTAATGTTTTCCAATAAGGGGTAACACAGACAAATAACTGGAGTCAGAGCAAAATGCATAATAGTATCCTTTGGAAATTCAGCCACCCCTGATCACTACCACATTGACAACACACCCCTAAGAGTTGACCCAGTAGTCAGGGACTTGAGGACACATGTAGACAGTAATCTAGCCTTTCACATCATGTCTCAATGTTTGTTCTTCTTTCTGCTTTTCCTGGTTAGGGGTCGCCACAGCTGAACTCCGGTCCGCTAATGATTAGCAGTAGACATCATGTCTCAATATTAGTGAGAATATCATTCCATGTTGTGCAATTTATAAACAAAGGTGTGGCATATAGGTCCAAGGAGGTTATTGATCCACTTATTTGGTACTCATCTCATCTATCATTAAGTACAATGCCCCCTTTGGTATGCACCTTACTAGGCACATCCAGTAAATGGAATATCCACTGAGGTTCTTCACTAAAAGAATACAGGGTGTAAATTACATGTCCCAGGAAGACCACCTCAAGGCTCTATTCCTGTATTCTTTCTTCCACAGGCTGTTGAGGGGGGAGATGAATGCCTGGCATACAAGGCATCATTGAACCCTGCTTTGATGGACCTCCTGTATATCCCCAAAACAAACAGCACTCAAATTACCATTTCTAAAGGTTTAAACCTTGCCTGTGACATAAATAGGACCTGCTGGAGAGACAGTCATGTATCCCAGAGACTAGTCCTTTTCTGGAATAGGCTCCCCATCCATGTGAAGCAGAATTCCTTCCAAAATCAATTCAAGTGCAACTAGGACAACTGGATGGGGAACCAGAAATTTGCCCATGGTATGGTCGCTAAAGGACATAGGCATTGTTTAAATGTTTCATCTCCCAGAAATGTGCTTGTACATGTCTGAAATCTCACTCACCTGCATATACTACCAGGGGCACCAGAACTTGTCAGAGATTTGGGATGCATAGCTAACCTTATAAACGACCCAGCTGTCATTAGACTAGTACACACTTATGAACTTGTCAGGTCAGGACACAAAGCTGTCTCCTTTGAAATAAAAATAAAATCTGGTACTCCAACTAACTATGGCACTTTTTTCCTAAGGTAAACTCCCTGTTGTTAAGTGACACTGTGAAAAAGTTCCAAGCTCCACAAACCTTGAGAACACCACTGCCTATGTGAAACTGTTCAGAGAAGTCCTGTAGAATCATGTTAATATCTGCATTGAGGCAACTCTACCTACCCATAAAGAGCACATAACAAGCTAAAAAAATAAGCCAGCCTGGTGGAATCCCAGCATTGACAAGCTGTATATCAAAATAAAAACAAAATCATGCAAATATTAGTAAGTACAATATCCAGCAAGGTAAAACTCCCTTATAAGTCTTACAAGCAATGTAGGGGGGCAACATCAAGTCTACCAAAGCAACATTTGAGGTAAAAATAGCTTCCCAGGGCAAGGACAATCACAAGGTTTTCTTCATCTATGTCCACAACCTCAGAGGCAATACACAGCAACATGCCTAATTAATTGTAAATGAAGACACCTATACTGAGCTGGAAGATATAGCAAATCTATTGGCTGACAAATTTTGCTCCAAGTTATCACCCCCCCAGCCGTCCCACATGAAATACCCTCAACCATAACTCACTCAACTATCATAAGGGTACAGGTCCTCAAAGCACTGTCCATGGCTAAGAATACTATACCAATGGGCCACATACAAATCCCAGAATGGTCTCTTAGTAGCACAAAACATGACCTATCAGCACCAAGAGGATCACAATTTAGCCATAGACTCTGGACAGACTTTGTACCAGGAGAATGGTAGACTGTAACCATCATCCATCTGCAGAAGGATGGACCATTTACAGACCTGAGTAACTACAGACCCATTAGTCTGACTTGACTCATATGCAAGGTCATGGTGATCATAAGAAATGATACTGGAAACATTCTTTCACTGGATCCAACCCAGTTTGATTCTATCAAGGGCAGAATACAACTACTCAGCCTGGTGGACTTCCCCAAGATCACCAAAGCAATGGACAAGAGAAAAAACAGAACATTCTTCCTACTATGACCTGACCAAAGCATTTGGCACAATACTCCTCTTGGGTATTGTTGACAAACTCACAAAATTAGGTATAAACTCCTTTGTCATGTGCTAGATAGCCAGCTGACTCACAGACAGGACTCAATAATTTAAGATAGTGGAGTGTGCTTCCACATAGAGGCCAGTCATTAGCAGAGTCCTTTAGGGCTCAGTGCTGGAACTACTCGTTTTTGGCATCTGCTTCTTGTAGCTCAAGGCCAATGTCATGGGCGTCTGGCTGACAAAGTTTACAGATGACTGCAAACTTGGTACAGTAATATAATCCCCAAATGTCACAAACACCAGCCAAAAAGGACTGACACAGACAAATAACTGGTGCCAGAATAATGGTCTAAAACTCAGTGCCACAAAATGCATAATAGTATTCTTTGGGATGATGGCTACCCCTGGAAGCTACCACATTGAATAGTTTTTCCCTGAGAGTAGACCATGTGGTAAGAGATTTAGGAATGTGTATAGACAGTAACCTGGCCTTTGACTATCATGTATCAATGGTGGTAAGAAAATCATTCTATGTTGTGAAATTTATAAGTAAGCATATGTCATCTAGGTCCAAGTATGTCATTGTTCCACTGTTCTCTGCCCATATCAGACCAGTTGTGGTGTTCAATGCCCCCTTTGGTATGTACCTGACCAGGCATATGCAACAACTGGAGTATCCACAGTTGTTCCTCACAAAAAGAATATAGGGCATAAACAACATATCCTACGCAGATCACCTCAAAGCGCTCTTCCTGTACACAGTATCCTACAGGCTGCTGAGAGGTGATCTATGCCTTGCCTATAAAACATCCTCTGATCCCACTTTTATGAACAAGTTGCACAGCCACAAAAACAACTATCATAATTACCCAATTTAGGGACTAAAAACTCATTTGCAACATAAAGAGAACATGCTGGAGGGACAGGCATCCCTCTCTGATACTACCACTTCTCTGGAACAGGCTTCCAATTCATGTTTGGTAGAGGTCTTCCCTAACCCTATTCAAGTAGAACTTGGACAACTGGATGGGGAATTGGAAAGTTACCCCTGGTCTGGCACACATGTTTCTAATAAAAAGAGGCAGCCTGTAAATACTTGGCCACTCTTTCCCAAGACTACATGTACCCTATAAAACAATCCTGGAGTATAAACCTGCAAGGCTAGGCTTAAAATGGCCTCCCAGGAGTTGTCAGCATAATAATCACTTATGAACCTGTTTAACTACACCAGTTAATCGAGGTAAAAATAGCATTAGTCAGGGACAATAGGTTTGTCAGGAGAGATGAGTAGCATTTAAAGAAATTCCATTTTGTAGGAACCATCCCATTGTAGGAGTTTTCCCAAATGAGGTAATAGAAAAATGGGCCTGTAATCTAAGGATCTAGTGTGCTAGTTGTTGAAGACTATTTAGGAAGAGGGTTATTACTGACATGCTCCAGAGTGAGTGAAAATGGTGTTGCATTAGGGAGTACTTGAAGAAAATACAAGCTTGGTGAATAATATGGTATTCATAGATTTTTATCAGCCATAGATGGATGCCATCAGATCCTGGACTGCCACAACTGAAGAAAATTTCTTAGTTTCTCAGATTCTTCTTTAGTAGACAGTCAGTAAAGTTTCAAGTGGTTGGTTTTACTGTGGCTCGGTAGAAGACAAATAGGAAGTGAAACTGATGGCAAGAGTGTCTGGTGAGAAAGAGAGAAGGTTATATTAATTTCCTCTGGTAAGTGATCTACTAACCTCTTCATAAAACATCTTTGTGCTGGATAATTTATTTATTTATTTATTGATATTTGATTTCCAGGAAAGTCCAACTGGGTAGAAGGCCATTTTCAGCAAAAGCCCGAGGAGAAACATTCCAAATTATTACAAAACATTTTAAGGACAATAATTTTACAATCTCCAAAAATAAAACAAAACCACCTGCAGTTTCATATTATAAAGGATACAAGGATAAGAACGTTGAATGCTTATCTCGGCAGCATCATGCTTTATTTCTATGAATATTATCTTAGACTGGTTTCAGTCATTGGCATTGACATTTTTTTCTGCATGGAAATGACTTTTTCCACTGGTCTGTGAAGCTGTAGGAGACTAGTAACCATCCATGGCTCACTGCTATTTTTCAATGACTTTGTATGGTAGGGGAGTATTTTGCTGTGGATGTAATCAGTGTTGTTCATTCTAGACTAGGTTGTGTCAGTGTTGCAGGTTTGAAGAGTTATGTCCAGTTGAATTTGTTTAGATAATTGTTTAGAACACCACCTCTTCCCTTAACAACACTGCTATTACAGCAGATACTCACACTAAGCTCCTCTGAGCAATCATAGATGTTCAACTTAAAGTTGACCTCCATGTACATCACTGTATCAAAAAATCCACCAAAAGCTAGGCCTACTGTATAGGAACAAAAGATTCCTCACACCCAACTCCCAAATCTCACTTGCCCATGCTTACCTTCTTCCTAACCTATACCACAGCTCTCAAATCTTACCTAACTTAGCAGCTAATCAACCTCCAAAATTACACCACTGTCATGCTCTCCAAACAGCTGGCTAGAGTTTCCTAAGCAACTCTTATTTACTCAACTTCTCAACATCCATTATATCCTAAACACGCCCTCCTCCTGCCCTAACTTATCATCTCTTCTGTCCCTATATAACCCCCCTCGATCCCTCAGACCAATGCCTCTTACAAATCCACAAACCTAAAAAATCCATTAGACAAAATCTTTACAGCTACTTTCACACTGTTTCATGGAACAAGATCCCCTTGTCCCTCAGAATCATTACCAAAGTCCATGGATTCAAAAGAAATTCTTAAAAGGTACCTAAATAGCACCTGGACTTGTCACTGCAATCACCCTACTTGAATCCCTTCCCTTTTTCCTATACTCCCCTTTCCTCTCCTCTCGACTCACCTTCCTTCCTGCTCCCCTCTTTTTCTCTAAATATCTTTTCTTTGCTAACACCCTCAAAAAGACAATAACAGTCACCTACTTCTCTCTGGGCTCCTTCCCCTCCTTCACTTATGGAAACATGCTGTATACTGCCTGCAACTACTTTGTATTTAATATCATCACAGTCCATTGTTTATAAAACTAAATGCCTCCAAATGTACAGCTGTCCACTGAGGATAATCCTAACTGCATTCTTTTTTTCCTTTTCTGCCAACCTTTATCACCACTCACATCAATACTTACTATTTTTGTCTGATTGTTTAATTTGCAGATTTCTCTTACTTGTATTATAAAGGACTATATGGAATACTTTATTGTATATATTTTTATTATATTCTACTTCAATAATGTAATTTTTATTGCTTATTTAACTGTGGAGCTTTTCTCCCCGGGCCTCCTCTGAAAAAGGGCACTGGCTCAGTCGGACTATCTCGGTCAACAAATGTCAAATAAATAAATACATACATAAAATAAAAATTGACAAATGATTTGTTTATGATACTGTAAAAATGGGGTGGGGGCTAACTTTGGTGATTTGTTAGTATTTTAAAATGTGATGGAGCAGTGGTCACAAACATTAGAAGCAATAAGATGGAGTGGGAATTTGGGATGGGTTTTCTTGTTTATTTTTATTATTCATTTTTAACGAGAATTTGATTACTGGAATAGTCTGCCTTGGCTGACAAGCAATCCCTTTTTCATTGTAGGCCCAAGGAGAAAATGTCCAATAACATGCACAGCTGATTTATAATAATAAGAACAAAGGAAAGCATTTATATAAATAAGAACAAAATGATATGAAAATTACAACAAATTACAATAGACACATCACTTTAATAATCTGTGGGGAGCATGACTAAACAGTGAGCAGAAGACAGGACATTGCATCAACAGTTTATCTTCACCGGTAAATTCAACAAACTAGGGTATTACAACTGGCTGTGTTGGGAAGTATGTTTTATGACAGTGGATTTGTGATTTCTTATAACAGTTATATTATGAAGAGTTAGAGTAAGCAAGTCTGAAATTTCATTACCAGACATATTATAAAGATTAGTCAAATAAAGAAACTTATAGAGGTAATTACTGTTTTATAGGGTAGTGACTTTATGTGAAAGTTAATGGTGAATAGGTATAGAGGGAAGGAGGGGATGAGTAGTGACAGGCTGAGAATGTGATTAAAGATATAGGGGAAGACAGTAAGTGGAAGTTAAAGAAAATGGTATGCCCTGCTAAGTATGTCCTTATCTGAGGTTGAGAATGTGATATAGGGAAAGACAAGTGGAAGTTAAAGAAAAAATAATATGCTCTAAGTGGTAATATATTTGAGGATAAGATATGTACTGATAGTCGTTTGGGATAGGGGTGTTGAAAAGAATAATAGTTTGATATGACATGGAAGAAGGCTAAGAGGGTGTGCATGGAGCATGAGCATTGCCGAAAATAACTTAGGTGTTGCTGCACTTGGACTTTAAAGCTTGTTATTTTATTAGGTTTGCATTATGTTCAGTGGTAAGGAGTTTCACAGCTTTGCAGCATAGTCTAAGTACAGTTAAGTCCCCAGTGGTATTTTTGCATTTTGTGCCATTGATAAGTGATTTGTTACTGGAGCGGAGATCTCTAACTGGAGGCAATTGCTGCATAATGTGTCATAATGCAGATCAGTTATGCAGTTTGTAGATTAAGGTATGAGCTTTTAGTTCTTGTGTGTACGTTACGTGGTGAGGCAGTTCATGCCAGCTGAGTGCTTAAGGAATACCCAGTGGTGGGAGAAGGAGGGGAGGTTAGCAGCAATTTTATTGTAGCATGTTTCTAGTTTTATTTTTTGAGAGGCACAGGGATTGGTAAGGATAGGAGCAGCATGAAGTAAGGAATGTAGAAGGTAGACTGATGGTATGCTTTTTCTGGCTGTATTTCTGAGGAAAGGCTTAGACCTATAAAGTAAGCCAAGTTTTTGGTGACCTTTTTTACTGTCTTTAGTATGTGTGATCAAATTTCATATTATCATCTATTGTAATTCCAAGTAGTTTTGTTTTGTTTAAGATATTACTTCTAAGGTAATGTTATTACTTGCGATAATATGAAAGGACTGTTTTAGGTCAGTGGAGTATTTGGGATGAAAAACATTAGCCTAGTTTTACTTGGGTTGAAAATGAGACAGGAATTTTATGACAGGTTTCAATAGCAGTAAAAGATTCTTGAGTGACTTTTTGCAGTTTTGTGAGGATTGAAGTGGAACAGATTGTGGGGTTGCCAACTTTTTATGTCAAACATTCTGAACATGTACGTGAAAGCAAAATGTGTGTAATTTTGGTACTCCCATCTCGTCCCATGCAGCCATTCCAGTGTCCCATTACTTGGTTATTTCTCCATGTCTTCCCAGTTGCCATAAACACTGTTCAAAACTCTTAGTGTGCACATTGTTTTCTGTTTTACTTCTACAATGATTACAGATATTTGAATTGAATTTAAAACATTTATTTAAAATTTTATAGTACAAACACTGATAGACATTTGCTAAACAAAGTAATACAGTCTCATAATGAAAACAGACTTAGCATTAAAACTTTTCTGCCTTTGAAACTCACATTCACTGAAACAGCATTGAAACCCACATTCAAAGAAAAAGCAACCATCCAGTGGCAGATTAAGTTTACCTTTGGGCTGTTTTCAAATCATAGGTCCCTTGCACACATATTTAGGACCATGCAAAAGTTCTTTGATTCACATTCCTAATTGTAGTAAATTATAATATATAATAATCAAACTATATCCCTTGCATAATACATCACCACTTGTTACAGCATGTTTTAAATGTATAGTTTTGAACATTTTTCCAGTAAGCAAAAACATCTGAACTAATAATGACAAAACTGCCCGATTGATAACATTTCAACCATAAAAGGCCACTCAAACTTTTATCATTACATTCCACCAATATCAATATGTACAATCTTTGCAGAAGTAAAAATTATCTGAATAATTCCACCTTAAAGAGATCTGTAACTACCGAAAAGGTTGCTGCTAGCAAACAACTATATATTTAATTGTTTCATCGACAAATTCAGTGCCTGCTGCCCTTGAAGAATTAATTGCCTATGTTACATTAAAAAATGGTACACTGGTAATACTGTAATAATGAATGGATGACAAACTGAAAACAGGTTCATTAAGTTCCTAAGAAATATTGAAGTCTACAGAAGAAGTGCTTGATGGTTTAGATATAAGATAATCTACCATCATGGAAAAAAAAATCTTGTTTAGCTACACTTTGAAATTCAAGTCTGAGAAGCACAGTACTTGTATGATTTTGTTTATTTCAAACAAAATAATTAAGTACAACAACCTAGCAGGATTCAGCACAATACATATAATGCAATCTTTCTTTAATTCTATTTGCATTAGCTTCCATAAAATGCCTCAAATACCAAGCATCTTTGCCAGCAGTTATTACACAGTGATTCAAAAAAGCCTCTTCTAGAGAGGAACATTTTTCAGTGCTGAGTATTTGCAGTACAACACAGATTCTGGTTCAGTAGCAATGATAAAAGATAACTTATTTTGGTGTGCTATGTTCCCTTCCCTAATGTGGGAAAGTATATATTTCTAGATTTCTTAATAAGCATCCAGAAAGGGAGATATCTAAGTTAAACAATATGCCAACTGAGATCTTAACACAATATTCCCTTCACCTTGAAAAACAAATAACAAACTGCAGACAAATGTGTATATTAGGTATTTATACAGCTCCCTAAATGCTAAAAATCTGTCTAATGATAAAGCTATCTGCCAGGCAATTAGTTAGTTTTTAGCAATTCACTTAGGAATGAGCACAAGTTACAGAAATGTGACCAGGTAAAGAAATATGCTGAACTCTAGTTTAATGCAGTCTAGGCAATGACAGCATCATTAAAAACTTAATAGAGTAATACTATGCCTGGGCCCTGCTTCATATTTTACCAAACAATGCCAGTGTGGCACATACTGAGCAATTCTGCACTTTTCAACTTAACCTGCCCCTGAAAAAAAAAAAAAATAAATAACCATCTGTATAATGGATGTTAGCACAGGTATGAACTGGTTAAGAGGTGAACCTCTGCCTTCAAAAGCTAAACCCAAGTTAAAAGTATATATATATATATATATATATATATATATATAGATATATATATAAAGAGAGAGAAAGACGCAGAATCAGAGCACTTAAAGTGAACTAACAGGTCTGATATTTTAATGATGAATTGCTGGTGTTACTACCAACATATAAATTCTGTTAAACCGCAGAATGAGACCATATTTTTCACCTGATTGTGTCAGATCTGAAACATCAGTCATACTCAATATGAATATCAAGAAAGCGATATGAAGGGGAACATCCCAGGTGGCCACATAGAGAAGCACACAAATACAGACATATTAACTGCAGTATATTATGCTTGCATGTGACTTATTCTGCTGAGTTAACAAGTTACACAGGTCAGTAAACTGGTCTGAGAATCCTTTTCAGCCATGCCCCAGGATAAATAAGCAGACAAAGAAGAATGTTGACAGCTGTACTGCATATTGTGCATTTACAACTGGTTTAACATGCACAGAAATAAACCTTATATCTGAAGTTTAGAACTACATAAGCAGCAATATACAATAACAAAATTATGTACATTTATGGACAAAAACTATTTACAATGTCATATGATAGCATGGGAATCACAACTAAGTTATGTAGTCAGCTTTTCCCCTCTATACCGCTTTAGTAATGGGTGCTAACTCTGTAATGCTGCCCCTTTCCTCAACCTTAACACTACACCTTACCTTCATTAAATCCATCCCATAACACTGCCACTACACAAGACACATGTATACACACAAACAATACTATATCTTATCCCCTAGCCTAATCCTGCCGCAAACCCTAAAATACACAAACTTGCAAACAAATATATAACACCTATCATTTACTCATTCCCGATCCTAACCCTACCTCACATACACATGCAGAAACACTCTCATCCCTCCAACCTCACTTACCTAGCTAAACATATCGACATTTCCACTGCATGGCTATCCGTACCAGTGACATTTAAACCACACCCCCTGTGTTTGTTGAAGAAATGGCATTCAACAAAAATGTGGGGGACCCATATATATATATATATATATATATATATATATATATATATATATATATATATATATATACATATAGGTCTACTTCATAACGTTGAAATTTCAGAACATTTAATTTCATAACATTGAGACCAAAACATTTAAATCTCAAAACATTGAAAACTCAGAACATTGAAAGTGTGCTTCATAACATTGAAAACTACAATGCATATTTAAATAACATCCTCTTCACCTATAACAACACCTAACTAACACACTTTCTACTATGTTTCTGCAGGGGGCAAGCCCCCCTGCACCCCACCATGTGGGGGGCACTGCCCCCCACACCACCCATAAATTAAATATACCAACTCCAAGATCGCACTACAATGGAAAAAAGTTAATTTCCTAACCTCAGTACACTGAGGTTAAGAAATTAACTTTTCCACTGCAGTGCGATCACGGAGTTGGTATATTTAATTTATGGGGGGAAGGTGTAGGGCAAAGCCCCCCCCACATGGAAATGTCACAGAAAGTGTGTTTTTTAGTTAGGTGGTATTGTAGATGGAGGTGATATTATTTACTTGTGCAATGTAGTTTTCAATGTTATGAAGCACACTTTCAATGTTCTGCATTTTCAATGTTTTAGGTTCTCAGTGTTTTGAATTTTCGATGTTATGGTCTTAATGTTATGAAACTCAACGTAATGAAATTTCAGTATTATGAAGTAGACCCATATATATATATATATATATATATATATATATATATATATATATATATATATATATATATATATATATATGCAGTATCATGTGTATGTGGTACTCTAAAGTTTATAAGGTAGTCATAAAATTAGATACATGAATGTGCACATTGTTCATATGGTCTTCTAACACGATCCCACTCCCACTCCCACTGAACACTGGTTTGGTATCCATCATCTTCATAAAGAGAGGGGTGTGCTTAAATTAAATGTCATTATTTGATGCAACTAGATTTGATTAGTACAACAGCATCCTCAGGCTTGTTACTCTTGTACTTTTGGATACATTACATTTGTATAGCACCAGTTATTAATATTTGTCAGAAGTCTGTGACGACATTTGTTAAGAGAAATAAATTCACCCACAAAAAGAAACATTTAAAAGACTTATTTGATCACCTTAAATAATTAAGTCCCCCACCAATAATACTGAAATGCATAATCAAGTGCAACAAAAATATTCTACTTAATCACTTAGTGAAAACGAGTAAAACAGCATCATAACTAAAAACATTATCATAACTTAGTAGCCTCCTGTTTCAAAATACATTTAATATTCATGGAGTCCTTCAGACTGACTATGTTTATTGCTTGCAAGTTTAGCCACCAACATAGCTACGTACTATTCAATAACAGTACTTTGAAATATTACTGTATAGCTAGAAATTCCACATTCTACTTCCTCTATACAGTATATGCAAACAGACTGTGGAACGAGTAGGTAAAACTGCAACATTTCATAAGTACCTGAACCATATTTGAACCACGTCCATTCGCGGTCCGCTGCACAGTTCAAATGTCTTCAAGAATTCAAATTCCATGCACATGGAAGACAAAGACGTAAACAATCAGTCAAATAGACGCAGAAAACTGTTTTCGTCTTCTGTGTCTGTGTGCGACCGGATGCAAAGGGTGTTCTTAAAGAACACCCTTAAAAAATATATATTTTTTATAATACAAAATAAAATCTCCTGGCATTTTTTGTGACAATATGCTGTCCTTTCCATTTTCTGGACTGTGTCCCTACATTCAGGACAGTCCAGAAAAATTCTCGACAGTTGTCAACCCTAAACAGATGATGGTATAGCTGTCTACATATTGGACTAAGGTAGCTGAATGAGATAGCAGTTCTGCAAGGAGATTTTGATGAGTGACAGTATAAGATACCTTAGATAGATCTAAGAATATAGAGGAGACTATGTTACCTTTATTTATTTCATTATTTAGTGTATTGGTGAAAATGAGTAGGGCAGTTGTGGTATGTTTTGGTTGGTAACCATAAAGGGTCATTGAGATAAGATTGTTATCAGTAATTTCTCTCAAGACTTGCATATGTATATATTTTTCAAGAATTTTGATGTGAAGGGAAATGATAGCAATAGGGCAGTAGTTAGAAAAGTCTTTGGGGGCTCTGCCTTTATGTAAGGATAAGATAAAAGATTTTTCACCAGATATGCAGTTTATTAAGATGGAGATAGGGATGGCCAGAGTTTCTGCTGCAATTTCTATATACTCTCCAGGTAGATTGTCAGCTATTAAGGTTGCAGGTATTAGTTTTTGGAGATGAGATTTGATGGTAGAGGTTGGCACAAGCTAGATGTTGAACAAGATTAACTGATTTGTGCTTGTTGGTGAGAACAGTATTGTGGGAAGAGAGGTTGCATTTGAATACAGAGAGGACATTTTGAGTTAAATGGAGCATTCAATGGGGTAGTGATGCTCTCTGTGTTGTTGTTTGTTTCTGGCTAGGGTGTATTAGAGGATCCAAGTTTTAGAAGCTTATTTTCGGAGGTCCATAAATATGTAGGGCTGTTTTGATTAATGTGCTCTAGACTGGTATAGTAGTTTTTATCACATTTTATTTGACATTTTGTAAGGCTTCAAATTTGTCAGTATTTTTCTAGGAATAACTGTGTTCTTTGTTATGATGAGGTCTAGGACAGATTTACCTGAACCATATTTGAACCACGTCCATTCGCAGTCCACTGCACAGTTCAAATGTCTTCAAGAATTCAAATTCCATGCACATGGAAGACAAAGACGTAAACAATCAGTCAAATAGACGCAGAAAACTGTTTTCGTCTTCTGTGTCTGTGTGCGACCGGATGCAAAGGGTGTTCTTAAAGAACACCCTTAAAAAATATATATTTTTTATAATACAAAAAAAAATCTCCTGGCATTTTTTGTGACAATATGCTGTCCTTTCCATTTTCTGGACTGTGTCCCTACATTCAGGACAGTCCAGAAAAATTCTCGACAGTTGTCAACCCTAAACAGATGATGGTATAGCTGTCTGCATATTGGACTAAGGTAGCACATTTAATAGAGGTATGAATGTTATTTATTAAGATGCTGAATAGAAGGGGACATAAGATTGAGTCCTGTGTGACTCCCATTAAAACTGGCTGAAAAGGAGAGTAGTCCTGCTGCCATTTTATGGCCTATTCATGTTTGATTGGTAACTATGGAACCAGGTTATAGCTGAATGAGATAGCAGTTCTGCAAGGAGATTTTGATGAGTGACAGTATAAGATACCTTAGATAGATCTAAGAATATAGAGGAGACTATGTTACCTTTATTTATTTCATTATTTAGTGTATTAGTGAAAATGAGTAGGGCAGTTGTGGTATGTTTTGGTTGGTAACCATAAAGGGTCATTGAGATAAGATTGTTATCAGTAATTTCTCTCAAGACTTGCATATGTATATATTTTTCAAGAATTTTGATATGAAGGGAAATGATAGCAATAGGGCAGTAGTTAGAAAAGTCTTTGGGGGCTCTGCCTTTATGTAAGGATAAGATAAAAGATTTTTCACCAGATATGCAGTTTATTAAGATGGAGATAGGGATGGCCAGAGTTTCTGCTGCAATTTCTATATACTCTCCAGGTAGATTGTCAGCTATTAAGGTTGCAGGTATTAGTTTTTGGAGATGAGATTTGATGGTAGAGGTTGGCACAAGCTAGATGTTGAACAAGATTAACTGATTTGTGCTTGTTGGTGAGAACAGTATTGTGGGAAGAGAGGTTGCATTTGAATACAGAGAGGACATTTTGAGTTAAATGGAGCATTCAATGGGGTAGTGATGCTCTCTGTGTTGTTGTTTGTTTCTGGCTAGGGTGTATTAGAGGATCCAAGTTTTAGAAGCTTATTTTCGGAGGTCCATAAATATGTAGGGCTGTTTTGATTAATGTGCTCTAGACTGGTATAGTAGTTTTTATCACATTTTATTTGACATTTTGTAAGGCTTCAAATTTGTCAGTATTTTTCTAGGAATAACTGTGTTCTTTGTTATGATGAGGTCTAGGACAGATTTATTGCTACTTGTATTGTTTGATCTAGTGAAGTTATGCAGAATTTGGTTTAGATCAGAATTAGTCAGGTGACCTATAAGGTCTGATTTATTGGGCCCAAAGAAGTTTGCATAAATGCCACAGTGGATTCAGAAGACAGGTTCTACACTAAAGCATGAGAATAGATCTTTAGGTACAGTAAACAGTAGGATGGGTGAGGCTGTAGTGATGAAGTAAATCACAGCAATAGTTATTTCTGGGTATTGTTTTACTGATAAGCCTGGTATGACTGGAATTAGTAAGAATTCAACAGAGCTGGAGAAAGTGGAAATTACTGAACCCTTGAGGTGACTTTTAAGAGGTAGTTGGCAGCTTCCACCAGTTTTTCAGCTTGGGTGATTCTTATCGATAGCCTTCCATTTAAAGAAGTGGATTTCTATCCATCTGATTTCAGCTTTGAGACATGATTCAGAGATGACAACAAAGACAAGTTTTGTATATTGTAACTGAAGATGGACAGCATCAAATGTGTTATTAGGCCCTCTAGCATTTATCACGCAAAAGTTAAGATGGGAGTCTTAATAGATGGTTTTAGTTTGAATATGTTGGCGGGCAAAATTATTGGAGCAGGTTTGAGGGCCACTGTTATTCTCAATATACTCAGAAAGGAATAGAAAGTTGAGGGAGATAACATGCAGGGGTTAAGGTTTTTGTGTATCAAATGTGAAGACAATAGTAAGATAAAGCAAAAAGGATTAGGAAGAAGAGATGAAAACAGATGTCAGGCATAACTGTCTCCTGGATTTACTATTCTTCCATGCAGGACTAGCTTAGTCCTGCACGGAAGCGGCCATTTAGGAGCAGGACGACAGGTGCAACATGTATATTAATGAAGGCGGTCTGCCTGAGCTCCTAATCAGAGTATGTAAGAGTGCAGGGGGGATGTCTGAGAGCAGAACTCTCAGAATATACACACCCCTGCAATGAAGAACAGCAGAAAGTCCTAAAAGAATGAGCGAGACTGCTCATAGGTGTACACATACCCCCAGCAACATCCCCCCATGTACAAGAGCAATAGTTAACGCAAAAAATATAACGATACTTTGATTTTTTATGAAACAGATTAAATTTAACCGTAGATGCGCGGGTTTGCCAATCACTTAGCTACAGTTAATGCAGCTTAAATGGCAGGAGAGGATAAAAAGCAAGATATACGCAAATGAAGCAGTATAGCAATAGTGTAGTGGGCAGAGGATTTGCCTTATGGGCAGTCATTCCCGGTTCAAGTTCCACTACAGCACATTCCATTTTCCATGTCAAATCACTTTATAACCAATATTTTTAGTTGCATAACCTACTAAATAATATATATTTGTGAACTAGAGTACTGCATTAAATGCAGATGTGAGGTGTCAGTGTCACAATGTTACAAAGTCCACAGATAATCACATGTGCCCTTCCAGTATATGTACACAGAAATCAGGGATACAAATGGAAGGTAAAATGTGTAATGAATGATAACTCCATACAGCTTTCAAATCCCCCACCTTCCCAAGAACAATTAGACATTACTGTCTAAATTAGTGCAGTGGTAAGCAGGAGTAAGCACTAGTAAGCAAGTGTAAGCACTATTAAGCAGTAGTAAGCGGGAGTAAGCATATGTCAGCATAAGTAAGCGAGTTTAAGCCCATTTGCATGGGGGTAAGCAATGTGCACACAGGTTAAGCAATATTGGAGCTAACTCTCCATAAGCATATTTAACTGGAGGTTAGCATTGTTTACCCTCACGCAAACCCGTGCAAACCTGCTTACACGTGCTTAAAAGTGCCTTAATCACTCTGTATGCAACAGTCACTGTTCTGGCCAGAAACAAAATAAACAGCCTTTGCAGGTCTTGAACCCAGGACCCTGCACACTTTAGTCACAGTAGTTAACCACTAAGCCATCACAGCAGTACATAAGATTGAGGTATCACTAAACAAATCCTCACTATATTCAAATCAAACTGAACATGTGAAAGGAATCTATATGCAGTTGTATGTTTATAACCAACTAGATAACATAAATATGTGAACTGGAGTACTGCAGTAAGCCCAGATGTGAGGTGTAATTGTAATAAAGTGTTGAAGTCCCTAATAAACACAAGGACCCCATACAGTGTACGTACACATGAATCATGGATACCAGATACACCTATAACATTTAATGAATAATACAGCAATGCCAAAAAGCAAATATAATGCAAATTAAATATTAAGCAACACTAAGCATTGCACAGGCCAGCTTAGTAGGTGTAAGCAATGTGTAGGCCAGCTAACTCAATTTGCCCATTGGTATACCCCTTTAAACAATGCCAACCTTAGGTAAGCAGATTTGCCCATAGCTCAGCCTTTTCAAAACCGTCCAATCATGGAAAAGTGTGGGAAATTGGCCCTATTTAAACCCAACAGGCGGGAATATATCTCATAACTGGTTGTAGCTTCCCCTTGTAGGCACCATGTCTGGAATGGGAGAGGGTGTGCGCTTTCGGATGCAGTGCTGGGGCATCCAGGAGTCCAGAGTCATGGCAGGACTCCTTGTCAAAGACCATGAGCAGAAACTGCTGCAGGGCCAGTACCAGGGTTCCCAATATAAAGCAGGATGATCCCAGACATATAGGCTACAAACAAGAAATACAACTGATTGTCACACATCTCTAAGAACAAACCTGTCACTCTAGCAATGCCCCAAACTGTTATGAGAGTAATAAGCCAAGTATGTCCCATCTACACCTCCTTGTTGTCAAGCTGTGACCAGACTGTGTACAGTAACAGAGTGAGATCTAAGTGCATTATACTAATGTGGAGTCTGGTACATTGTGTGGCAACATTCAGGTAGTGCTAACAAACATTGCTCTCATAGGTCCATCAGATACGAACATTGTGCCTAGAAATAAAAGACTGATACCATGTACTAGTACTATTTACTCTGGTATTGTAAGGAATTGTGAGTGTTGCAGTTCCTCTGAATAATAAGGTATCACTCATCACTGTCACACACACTGTACTTCATAATATAATTGTCTAGGAAATCCTGTAGAAGAGTGTTGTAAGTCACTAAATATTGAAGAGGTCAATAGTCTACATATGTCCTGGTTCACCTGCATGTGGTCAAGACATGGCCATTGTCTGTGCAAAAAGCGATGGACAGGTATGTGCATAACATCAATCTGGAATCTGGGAGTATGTGTAGAAACAGTTAGTGTTAACAAACAATACCTCCTCAGGTATACCAGGTAAGAGGTGTATACTGCAGGTAAAACCAGTTCATGCATATAGTTGTTGACAGCCATATCACTGTCCAAACTAAGGCAATAGGGCAGTGTAGTAATACTTGTAAGGTACAGATAACAGCACTGACTAGGAAAGTACTGTGAACTGTGCAGGAATATACTAGTTGTTAATTGACATCTTTCTCTCCTTCCACCATGTCTGCAACAATAAACTAAATACCCAGCTCAATTGGTATGTGATGACTTCACTGTAATTTTGGGACATATGTCCTATTGTTTGATAATTATTTAAATCTGTTTCTCTGCATGTGCTATGTTAAAATACTCCAACATTGGTGGCATGGTGTCATCGATGTACCTGCATGCTGTTGTAATTACCACTGTGGGCCCATATATGCATGTGTTCTATTTGCTATGCAACTGTTCCATATCTTGTGTTTGGGTTAATGGGAATATCTATGCATGCTGTTAAACCTAATCCTGGAATGTGTTGACTATTACTAAAAACAAAACTCCTTGCCCGAATGGCAACTGCAAGGCCAAAGTAAAAGTAGCACCACAAAAAAGGCCAGCAGATTCAAAGAAACAAATATTTATTTATAATGATGTACAGACTGGTTTCGGTCTAATGACCTTCCACAATGTAACAAAGACTAATCCAAAAGCCTTAATTAAATACATGTAACCAAATTCAAACCCACCAATCAAAAAATTTTTTTGATATAACAATTCAAAAAATAAAGGTATAAACCCATTATACAAAAGCTGCATATAAAATAGACATCATTATATGACAATGTGAACATACATTATATACACCCAAAAAATATATATAAAGGCATGTATATATATGTGACCTTATAAAGTATAAAAATACATCACAAGATTAAATATAGAAAATCTAATCACAATGTTCATATACAAAAATAATCGATTGATTATAACTAACCCAAAAGTCAAAACAATAGATACAAATGTATTATGTAAAAATGATTGGTTGTACCTTATGGAGCCACCTAAATATAGGTGTACATGTATCACTAATATTTTGAAAACAATGTATGAAATTGATAGTATAAACACAGATAAAAAAAATGATCAATAATAAATTACAAAAGCTTAGTGATATAAGATATTACCTCTCATAAAATATACAAGAATCATTATTTATAAATGATCATTCAAACCAGGGGGAAATAGACCCCCTAGGGTTAATGATCCAAGATCTCTCTTTTTTATTAAGAATATCATGCCACTTATTTTTGGAAAAATTGGAATCAACAATCCTATCAATAATAGTAAATGAAAATGTGGCTGTATTGTGAGTCTGAACATGTTTATATAATGCATTAGTTGTTACTTTGTTGCATATATTGCTTAAATGTTCAGAAATTCTAAGTTTAAATGGCCAAGAAGTTTGGCCAATATAGAAAGCTGAACATTGGCACTCAGCAAGATATATTACCCAACAACTACTACAGTTAGACAATGTGCAGATTTCAAAGACTTTAGAAGTGTTTTTACTAGAGAATTCTTTAGTTTTCACTACATATCTACAAAAGATACAATGTTCACATGGATAACAACCATATGCCTTAAATCCCCCCAAGGTCTTTTATATTTTCTCATGAGATTGGGTAGGTAGAGATTTTTTATAATGATTAAAATGGCCCCCTATGGTAACTCCCTTTCTATAGGAGAATTTGCATTTAACATCTAAAATAGTGGCAAGATGTTCCTCAGCAAAAGGTATGTCCCAATATTTATTAATAGCCTGAGTCAACAATTTAGTATTTTTGCCATATGTTGTGGTAAATCTTATCTTGGAAGCACACCTAGATTTGGATTTGCCATAGATCATAAGTTGTTCCCTGGACATATTGTTCACAAAATGTTTAATCCCAGCCAAATGCTCTTCCAAATAACCACGTTCCACAAATCTGTTAGTAAGATCATGATCACAAATTTCAAGCTCTACTTTATTTGAGCAAATTCTTTTATTCCTCATATACTGGGACTTAGGGATATTCTGCGTAATATGACCCGGATGACAGCTGGAGGCATGCAATAAAGAATTAGAACTATGGGGCTTTCTATATACAGTACTAGTTAATGTTCCATCAGACTCCTTAGTAACTAACACATCTAAAAAAGGAATAGATTTCTTGTTAGCAGCCACCGCAAATATAATACCCCATTTGTTCTCGTTGAGAAAATCAACAAATTCATTCAAATAAGTCATGTCTGACTTCCAAACCATCCAGCAGTCATCCAGGAACCTATGCCAGATATCTATCTCATCCAAATAAAGATTGTGACTCCTGTCATATATAACTTGATGCTCCACAAATCCCATAAAGAAATCCGCATATATTGACTATTACTAACCCACATATGTTGATAAAACATAAACACCATAGTACGTATGGGAATGCAGGTCTCAGCAGACCCACCTGTCCCACCTCAGCTGGCCGTGGCACCAGGCACCAGCATGTCTGCGGCCAAACCCGGGACTCCTCGTCCATTGGTCCTGCACCACCTCAGGGAATGGGGTTCACCCCCCACTGAGAGTGGGCGCAGACAGGAACCTGTCACCCATCGCCAGGTCTGGGTCGTGGTGCATAGTGAGCTCAATCAGCAGTTTTGAGATCTGCTATGCCAGCTCAAGGGCCACGTGTCATGACTAGAGGGTCAGCCTGACTCTATGACTCATCCCCCAGCACAACCACCTTCGGGGCTGTAAAGGTGCAGTGTTAACAGCCCATGGGTAGGGACCTCAGTCCCACTGTTTCCACTAGGGGGCTCATGGGCTTCTGATTTCCCAACTCCCCTCCCCATCAAGGTGTTTACCCCCCACATGTGTCATATACCACTCCTGTATGCATCTTATTTGTTTTGTCTGTTAACCTACCTCTCCAAATATACCTACTATCCATCCCCAACATCCTACTCTCACCTGAAAAAAAAAAAAGGCAATATGTTCCCAAAAAAAAACCTCTTGCCTCATACATAGCTGTCCATTTTACACACATGTCCATTGGGCACATGTAATCCGGTCTAATTGGCATCACAACATATTATTCTTGTCCTCACCCCTCTCTCAGGGGTTTGAGTATCCAAATCTACCTCCAAATTCAGTGTATATGCACATCTGTTGTTGTAGAAGAAATGGGCAGTTTAGGACCTTCCCTATAGCCTTCCTGCACATCTCTAGCTATTTTCACTACTGTCTTTCCCTCTTTGTGCCCCTTTTTCACCACTTTCTTATCAAAGCTTTTTTCTTTACTTTTAAAGAAATTAGCACGGGGGTAAGCGGGAGTAAGAACTTTTAAGCAGCAGTAAGTGGGTTTAAGCTTGTTTGTGTGGGGGTAAGCAATGCCTACACAGGTTAAGAAATTGAGAAGCTAAATCAGTATAAGAAACTGTAACCAGAAGTTAGCAGTGCTTACCTCCACGTAAACCAGCACAAACCTGCTTACAGTTGCTTAAACGTGCCTTAATCACTCCTTATCCAACAGCCCTTGCTCGGCCCAGAAACAAAATAAACAGCCTTTGCAAGGCTCAAACCCAGGGCCCTGCACACCATAGCCAAAGTGATTTACCACTAAGCCATGTCAGATATATATAATGCTGATGTTTTCACAAACATATCATCCAACCCAGTCATTCAACAGTACAGGAAATGTATTTAAACGTAGATGTATGTGTCTGTGTATATATAAGTCATTCAACAGTACAAGAAATGTATTTAAACGTAGATGTATGTGTGTGTGTATATATATTTATATCTATATAGATATAACATATCTATATATGTAGATATATATATATATATATATATATATATATATATATATATATATATGTATATATAGAAGCATAAATATATATCTATATATGTATATACAGACATATATCTATAGATATAAAAGAGAATATAACAAGAACATATATGTCCACATGCACCATTAATAGGGGTGAGGGGGCCCATGCAACATACGTCTTGTCATATAGATACCCCCCCACAGCCAAACACGTCTGCCCTGCAATACAGTACCAACTGTTACAAATCCCATAACCAGGACCTGACACAACATGTGCAAAATATGTTAACAGTATTCCATCCCACCTGTATGATGTCAGGCTGGTATCAGTAACATATCATGCAGTACAGTCTGGCTACCATAGGGAATGTACAATGTGGAAGCAATCAACATTCCTAAGATACATATACACAGACACATATATGCAGATACACACACACACACACACACACATATATATATATATATATATATATATATATATATATATATATATATATATATATATATATATATATATATATATATATATATGTAACTACACATACACACACAGAGATATGTGAAGGAAGATACATATGTAGAAGGTGCACACAATACAGAACAGCCACTATGCCTACAGTTGCCACCTTACCATCTAGACACTGTATGAGCCACCCATACAAATGACAATTGTTGCCTGCAACATATACCCACAGAGATGTCAAAGGTTATAACACCACACACAGGTTTGCATACATGGGAAACTTTGTTTGTGTACTATTATGTACTATTACAGTTGTATATGCCATGTCATATAGCTGTTTAGACTCTGGCATACATATAAACAGAGTAATACAACTGTCAAACAGATAAATTAATACAGTATTCTGGAAAGGTTTACAGATGTTGCAGTCCAGGCCAAGGCCTTCAAGTAGTACAACAGTAAAGGCAGACTGGGCCACAGGATAACAATCAATCAACAGTACATAATTCAAATGTATAGTCCAGCAGCCTCTCTCTACACTCTGTAGACAATCCCTAGGGGGTAAAGACCTCAGTTGACAAAATGGAATGTATCTGTTACATAACAAGGCATAACTGACACCATCACAATCACACTGACAAACAGAACAGTCTGTATGACAAGAAGCAGTAGGCCTGCATTTACCCAAGGTGAATTGTATGGTAATGTACATCTGGATACCTTAAGGCAGCTTACCACATGTTGTAACAGCCTAGGTTAGTTATGAAGCATCCCCCCTCCATAGACTGACATACAGGGCCATATATCACTGTTACATACACTAGCCTCTGGATTGCTTAAGGGCACACATGTATTGTGTAGATGAAGCCCACACATATATGGCCCCAACCCCACAATATGTGTGGGGGCCACAACAGCAGTGGAATGATGGCAGGAATGGCAGCATGACATACTCACAGCCCACTACATAACAACCCCTGACAGCATGTCATTGGGACAAAACTTGGTATGTAGGTGGATGATAGAGGTTGGAACACAGGCCCATATGTGAAATAGTGTTGTCATACACTAAGCAAGTCACTGGTGTTACAAGATAGTCTGCAAAATACCCTTAGTCAGGAATATGAAGTTAGAAACACAAATGGATGTAGCCATGTACTGATAGCACTCAACACACACATTGCCAGTTATATATCTGACACAAGACATGTGTGCTGGACAAAACATAACAGGCACACCTCTGGCCATCAAGTGGATAGGCCCACAGTTGAGAGCTATGCAGACAGACTGCATTCCATGTTAAACTAGTATGTACACACAAACACTGTAACACTGGTGCTATACAATGCATACACCAACACTATTCACACTCTGTCTGTAGTTCTGGAACCGCATACAAATATGTAGCTGGCCTGAGTGTGCAAGTTCTCTTGTAAGATGTATTGCTACCTGCTGTCTGTAACACTGCTGCCCACACACAGGGAGGATGTCCACCATGCAGGAAAGGTAAAGGGACCACTCCCACATGATGCAGAGATTTATAATACTGGGTTGCCATGACAGTGGTAATTGGAAGTACTACACAGCATGCGGGTAGCAAGTGGAAGACCCTGAATGGTGCAGAGGCCATCACCTGATCATGTGAATCACCTACAAAAGCTGTGCTGCAATCTATTCAAAGCAGCTCAATCCATTTACTGGAGAGAGAGAGAGAGAGAGACAGAGACAGAGACAGAGACAGAGAGAGAGAGAGAGAGAGACAGAGAGAGAGAGAGAGAGAGAGAGAGAGAGAGACAGACAGACAAAAATAAATAAACAAATAAATAAATAAATAAATACATAAATAAATAAATAAATAAATAAATAAATAAATAAATAAATAAAAATCCATCCAGCAAACTATCCAGAAGAGACATCATTCCCACAACGGGTATGTGAAGTATATATGCTTGTACTTGACTGTAGTACTTGGTCCATAATAATGGGACAGATGATGTGGAATAATTTATATGTACCATCAGGTGTTGCTGTTGTAATGATGTTCAGCTGAACAACTGCTAAGGACAATAGAGTATGTCCCTGTGAGTAGTGGGCCATACCCGTCAACTGTACAGAGCAGCACTGACTGATAAGATGTATGCCATCATAGTGTGTGTTGTGTAATGGGAAGCATGTATATTACTGTGGCCAATAGCTAGTGGTGGAAGTAATGCCATAATGATGGACACGTGGTTTCCACAGCCCACCACTTGCAGGATACACAGGTTAACCTGTATTGTAGCATGCTGGAATGTCACAGGTGTGTAATAGAGTTACCTGCAATCTGGCTCTAGATATACCCCCCTAATATTAGGCTGTGTCCATATGTGGCACCTGTCTGTGTTGTAGCCAGGCAGAACAGTTGCAGCTGTGCAGGAAGGTGTTGTGAGATTGTGGACCTGATGTCTGAATGTACCCTATATATAGGTATGTATATGTGTACATATGTATATATATATATATATATATATATATATATATATATATATATATATATATGTATACATATATGTCCACAGATGTACAGATACCCATATGTAGATATATATATAAACGCATATATACATCATATATAGCTACACATATAGATATATTCCTATATGCAGATGTCTACATATATACAAACACACACACACACACACACACACACACACACACACACACACACACACATATGTATGTAAATACATGCCCCCTATATTACCACCACAGCGTTGCATGCTATGTGCGAGGGAACAGCAGACATAGCAATACAAACAGATATATACAGCTGTCAGTGTGTGCATCATGGATGGGTATGTCACATGTGAACCCCTTGTTGGGACCACATTGCCCTTGTCTGTGAAGTAGGGAATGGGAATATGGGGAAGTATGGCAGGTATAGTTGTGGAGGTGGTCCAGGTTGGTAGATATAGAGGACAGCCTACAGGGGTGGTATGTGACACGTGTGGTGGGTAAACACCCTGAATGGTGTGTGGGGTCTGTGATGTGGAAGACCCATGGGTCCCAATATGGAAACAATGGGAACAGGCCTCTCACCCACTGCTACTCACAACATTGGTCCATGTTCTGAAGTTGCCTGGCCTGGAGGCTGAGCAGGAGGAACATGTGGACCCTGTGAATGTGTACTGGGTGCCTCAAGATGATGTAGCACATCCCACATGTGCCTGTGGAGCCTGCTAGGTAACAGACCCTGGACCTGATGTCGGGGGACAAGATCATGTCTGTGTGTGCCCCCAGGGGGAGACATCCCCTGAGTTGGTTCCACCCGAAGGTAGTGCTGGACCAGTACATGAGGAGGCCCCAGGGTGGGTCCCACATGTGATGTGGCCTGGTAACATGGGCAGATGAGTTTGGAGAGGTTGTTCTGCTGGCAAATATTCCCTAAACATGTTATTGTGTTACTATTATAGAACATATGTGGGTAGTAATAGTCTACACAATCCCAGAACATGTCCAACAGCATGCATAGATATCCCCAATAACACAGAATGTCAGATATGCAGCAATCACATAGCAAGCATACCACAGGCATATATGGAACCATAGTGGCCCTGACAATGGCATGCAGGTGAATAGTCTGCAACAGGCCAGCAATGATAGTGTCCACACAGGGAACATGGCTACAAACACATAGCACAAAGTGTGGTACAATACAATTTCTGTCCCACTGGTAGGTAAGCTGTAGCCATACCTATTGAACTGTGTGCACAGTTTGTTGTTGTTGATATGGTGGGGGGGGGGTGACAGAGATGTGTATTATGAACTGTGGTATGAGTTGCTCAGATCTGTTTCCATCTTTATGTCTTTCAAGAAAGATGTCACATGGACGGCTCCCGGCTTACTCAGCTGCTGAGAATGACATAGTGATAAACCACCTAATCCAGCACTACCCTGTCCTGTTTGTCCAGGCCATCCATGAGCAGCAGGAGCAGACCGCCCTGTGGAATGACCTAGTCCACAGGGTCAATGATGTCGGACTGCACAACTGTAGTTATGAGCAGGTCTGGCATCATTGTTCTGACCTACTTAGCAATGCCCATCAGAGTGCTGCTGCAGTCTGGGGAGATCACATCGCAATGGGGGGGCATGCCATCCTTCCCCCTGACACATGTTGAGGAGCTCCTCACCAGGCTTGTAGCACCAGCCTCTCTGCATAGCCAACTGCCAGACACCATTGTGGAGGTGGGTGCTACCCACACACTGGCTGAGGAGCATGCAGGTAAGGCCACAGGCCACATAAGTAGACCACTGTTGCATATGTATCCGCATCTGTACAGGTAGAACATGCATATCTGACATGTCCTAGATATAGTTTATTGTTGCATAGTAGTGATAAACAGATGTGTATATGGGGTAGTATTGTAGACATGCACTGTTGATGTACTGTAATGCTGCACCCACCCTGCGAACCATTTTAAGCCTAGCCAATTATCCCTTGTGAGACTCAAACCCTGCACCTTGTGTTTGTAAGGCAAACACCTTAACTATTAGGCCACCCTCCCAATCCCTCTTATGTAGGTTCATCCGAGATATCACCAAGGCAGCAGCCTGTAGCTGGTGAGTATGGTTTATGTTGATGCTTGCCAATACACCGGGCATGTAATGGCTATGGTATATTCCATGCACACATCTAACACACATACCCAGATCACATGCTGTACATGTGCACGTATTTTTGCTGTTAAATGCACGGCATCACAGTGGTGACCATGATGGGGTATTGGAAGAGTATGTCAGACACTTGCAAGATAACTAACATCCTGTCATTTCAGAATGTGTCCACAGGGAGTAACATAATGGTGGGAGACATGGCCTAAAATAGGGACATGTGAAACGTCACCCGTATACAGTGCAACAACAGTGTATATACCAGTAGTACAATGGCAACTGTTACAGAGTTACACTATGGTATAATGTATCACTGTGGTCCACATTATCAGCTGGGACTAGGCTGTAACATGTGGTGACAGTGTATGGGACACTGCAAACTGACACACGTGTAGGCCTTACTTGTAAAGCATCTGCAAAAAGGCTGAAGGTGGGGAGGGGGTGCCAGCATAACACACCAGTGCACTGCAGCAGGGATCCTAAGGATGCTAAGAATGGCTGTATCTGCACACAGTCAGGTTCAGGAACTGTGGCAGATGTAACCCTACCCTCACAGCAATATTGATGGCAGTGTGTGAACACCAAGGGATATGCACATGAGTAGACCTTGAAATCATGCAGATTTGGGGGACATGTGTAGGGCAGACTGAACATACACTGGCAAATGCAGATGGCCCATGCTAGTATACCCCTGCCAGGAGTAGTGACTGCTGTAGTACATATAATAGGTGCAACAAACCATCATGATAAGGGTGTGCACACATATGCACACACGGAGTGTATGCATTGCGGTCAGCATCCGCACACCTAACACATTCCATAGACACTGCATGTGAATGTACAGGACATATGTCACATATTGGGCTCATGTACTGTTAATATATGCGGTGATGTGGTCCCATTCCAGATCAAGGAAGGATGCGTCATATCAAAAAGGGTGTGCACAATCCCCATAGCCATGGTATGGTCTGATGGTTGTCAGTGTAATAGTATTGGATTGGTCATACATGGTCCGCTGATGTTGAGATCTGTAAATCAGACATCAGGCATTCAAAAATGACATCTGTCCACATATCATCCCAGGTATGTGTTGCTGAAAAACATAGGGGCTGTAAGCATTAGGGTTGACATAACTGACACAGTACTACACATTCAGCAATGGGTTGTACACCTGTGAGGATTGGTGCACAGTACATGGCAGGGTGCAGAACAGGTGCATAGCAATACTGTGTACATGGGTGCAGTGGTATCCAGGGGAAGGGGCATCACCTACTAACACAGCACATGCATCACACACATGTATACTGTTACTAGCATGGATTAACTATAACTGCACTGCATGCTGTTGTGTATCAGATGTTATGCATGTTGACAGATGGGTAATAGGAGGACTGTGTGTACTATCATTGTACAACCTCACGTGTGTGTGTGTGTGTGTGTGTGTGTGTGTGTGTGTGTGTGTGTGTGTGTGTGTGTGTGTATGCCCCGGTGGGTGGTTATTTTGTCTGTAGGGTCATTCTGGTGAAGTAGAGGGAGGGTGATGCATGTAGGATGTGTGTGTGCATGTGTGTGTGTTTGGGTGTCCATGCATGCACATGTGTGATTGTGGGGTTGTTCATACAGCAGTACTTCCCCTTGGGATCGTGCAGTACATGAACATGGACTGACACATGACACACCAGGAATACATGTCATGTATGTAATCACTGGACAGCTGATAGTATGATAAGGTCTGTAGCATGGAACATGCATTGGGAGGGAAGGTGGACACCGGGTATACCCTTAATATCGCATTCAGCAGAGAGGTGACTGGCAACCCACGTATGCAGCACTACAGATGCATTGGGGAATTAGTAGACAACACCAGGGAGTGTATCCATATATTACAGTTGTCACATGATAGGTTGATTGAGCAGAATATCTGGCATGTACTGAGAAATACTTACACATGACACTCCAGTGCATGATATTTTGGAGTGAACATAGTAGCCCCTCACATATAGGGGCCATGCTCATGATGTCGGGATATACACAGGATGAAAACTGAATGACAGCAGTGAAGCCATGTAAAACCACTCCACTCAGGTCAGAGAGGTAATGGAGTAACAGGTCTTGTGTTGTGATCACTTGTCTAGGCATTTAGAGGAATGATGCATTAATGAGTGGTATTAATCAGTGTATGTTACCAAGTGTGCTGCAGGATGGAGAATGCATGGGAATAAATGTGGGACTGTCTGTAAAGTCATGGACATGTAGGTATTAAGGTGGTGTGTGTGTGTGTGTGTGTGTGTGTGTGTGTGTGTGTGTGTGTGTGTGTGTGTGTGTGTGTGTGTGTATGGGTGTACTGTTATGCAATGCTGTACAGGTCTCAAAGTGTGTTTCTTGTTTTCCCCCACAGGTAGCGAGGTGGGTCAGGCTCACTCCTGCATGCACGCTGATGTTGGTATCCATACAGACACTGAATATATTGATAGTACTGTTGAGGCACAGGTGGGGTTGTCAGGGGCTGAAACAGTACCATCATTTAACATCCCTTTTTTAGCCACCCCAACCCCACACACAGTTTCAGTGCCTATACATACCCCATCACCAGTGGCCACAGCAGAGGGACGGCTGGCTCTTGGTGGCAGTGCACAGGAGAGTGTGGTAACCATGTCTACTGTGTCTGGTCACAGCAGGCATAGCCGGATGCCCAGCAGGGTACAACATGATGTCCCAGGGTGCTCGTGGTAGGGCCGCTGGTCATCATGCCCCTGGCAGACGTGTCACAACTGGTACCAGTAGGTGCATGTTTCAGGCTGTTATGGCAGAGCAGGCACGTATGGAACATTACACCAGACATGGCCTGAGGCTGCAGAGCGCTGCTCTCACATCTGCAAGCGACAACTTCCATGAAATGTCTGGTGCCATCCGTGCTTATACCAACCTCATGGATAGATGGCCTGGTGAGATGATGGCCCTCATCAACTGTGGTTTGTCCGTGCTTGAATGAGTGTTGGGAGTGCGGTGACGGCTGCATGGATGTAGGACAGCAACGCCAACAGCTGGCAGTCAACGTGGACATGCTGGTACACCAAGGTGCTTCCATAGTGGGAGTACCAGCCCCGGCACTGCGGGGGGGGTGCTGTCCACACCACACCACAGCAGGCCACCAGCACATGGTCCTGGTCAGTCCCAGGATGGACCTGGTTCCAGCGGACATCTGTCATCATCAGGGGAGAGTAGCACATAGAGGCCTGTACCTGGATGTGCCCATGGAACCCCTGGCAGGCACAGTCCACATGTCCATGGCCAGAGGCAGTGAACTGCACACCCTGTCAGGTATGGTCTGCAGCTATCCATAAACATCTGTGTAGGGCAGCCACATGGCAGAACTGTGTGCATGCATACCCACACACTATATGAACACACCTAGGGCAACCCCATACCTACACACACCACACCACATCACCATGCCCAGTTCACCTCATTACACCACTTACCCACACACATGGTGTTAAATGTATGGCCCACTCTTGGCCTCTGGCAAACCAACAACATACCCTGTGCATATGATGATACCTGTGTCACATCCCTGTCATCCATAACATCGATGCATGGACAGGATAATATGGCTCTGATGCACACGGTGATTGTACTACAGTGTACCAAAGTACTGTAGTGTAACATGTTGTCAGGAGTAATGTTTAATGCATACATGTCAAGTAATGTAGTCATCCAGCAATGATACATTATAGCTGTTAGTAACACTGGTTGATTGTGGTCTCCATAATGTTATCCGTTTGTATTGTAGGTGTACATGTGTCAGCATGAGGATGGTCTGCAGTCATATTCCACAATGGGGTATGGCACGGTGTTGACACCATGGCTGTGACATATCTGGGATACAGTTGAACACATGTCACAGGTGTATCTAACAGGTATTCCTGTGCCACATGGACAGGTGACCCGCTGGGATGTATATAATTTGCAACCTGATGTAGACCCATCCATATACATGCACACTCTTACTTGGCAACACTGGGACTAGACCCCTACCTAGGTATGTAGTGCTACTGAAGTGTGTGGCTTTCAATGCACACACCACATGGCGTTTAGGATGAGGTGTGTTCCAGGTTACATGTTACATGCAGAACATCCCCAGACATGTACAGTATGCTAATGGGGGTTGTAATGGGTGTATATGGACAATACATAGTGTGACATACCTTCATATACACATTAACAGACACATAACAGGCAGACTCATGTCCAACAGACCTGGGCCTATCACTGCTAGCTAACTTGACCGTGTGTTCAGTGTGTTACAGGTAGGCTGCACACAGCACATGCATAACTGGGCTGGATTGTGGTATCAGTTACCTGTATGGTTGATGGTGACAGTGGTAACCATAAATTGGCACATGGGACATATACCGGATGTACCTTGGTGTAATGACAGTGTACAAAGCACCCACATCCCCCAGTGGATATTGTACTCCCTGTAACCCAAGATGATACTGACATAACCACCATCACACATTGCCCATGACTGCGATACAACCCATTGTATATCCCAACAGTGGTACTACAGGGATAAACATCTAATGAACATGCCACAGGCATAGTAGGGTGTTGCATTGTCATGCCTCACCTATGGGCAGCAACAACACTCTCTGTACTACTGTGTGGCAATTGGTATTGTAATAGGAGTATGTGGCCTCGGAATGCTGTACCCTACAGATATATGGACATGCACACATACACACACTTGCCAGAACTCAATGGGTATCCCATGCCTATCGACCCATTTATGCAACACTGTTGTGCTGGTTCTGCAAGGCTCATGTAGCTGGTATGTAGAGGAGCGTAACAGGGTACATGTAATGTCCCATACAGCAGCAGCCACAACTGACTATGGCAATGGGTGTTGTGGTGGTTGTGAAGGCTCTCATGGAATTCACAAGTACAGGTGTGCTAACACACAGACACTGCTATACTCAGTAATGCACATGTACACATGTGTCAGTACTGGGGTGCATCGCTGCAGGTGGTCATAGCTGTGTACCTAGCTGTTGTCCATGGAAAGAAGGGTTGTGTAGGGATGTGTGTACAGTGGTATCCTGCAACCTGCCATGTGGCAGCAGGCAATCTCGCAACAGACACCACTGTGGTGACCCTCAGGGTGAGAATGACGTGCATCAGCCAATCTTCTGGGTGCCTCCTGCACATGGCCATGGAGGTGAGCAAGTTGACATGTATGCAACATTTATTACAACACATGGTTAGTGTCTGTGATGGAGACCTGTACCTAAGTATGTTCTGTTGACATTGGTAGTGTAGTGGAGGTACCCGTGGCATGTGGTGCATACAGGGTGTTGTCCCCTATATGTGACAGTTGTTACACAGCTGGGCAGACATCTCAGTGTCAATCAAGCATAGGTTGCCTGTATATATCCCAGCTGGATACCCGCCATCTGCACATCTGTACAGGGACTGACAGTCATTAGCTTGGCAAGTAGCTATGCAGTAGGATGAATGTGTTGACAGATAGATGTTTGATAACAATATGTATGCCATAACTACATGTTGGAAGCCCTCACTAATGTGGTGTACAGACAGTAATCTACAGTTACATTCCACATGTTGGATCATTATCCAGTAGGGGATAGATACTGTAACACAGCTCACACACCAGGGATACAACAGGGAGGCCTCAGATTCCAGCTATGCCTGCAGGTGTGCCTGTTGTCAGTACTACATTTAGCACTCTACTCTTGCCTGGGAAAGCACTGTCAACAGTAGTACCGCCATGATACACTACATGCCAGTGTGACAGCACATACCCTGCGCTACTACCCCTGTATGTGACACATTCACATGGATAAAACCAACAGAAACCAAAACTGAAAAGAAAATAAAAATGGCTTAACGCAAATCCAATCCACAAACAAATTTATTGTTGTGCACTTTCATGCACTATACCTCAGTGCACTTCTTCAGACAACACAGCATTAAAAACCCCTTAAATAGAGGGTACAATTAAAACATAATTGTCAGCATGTCCAACAATTAAGAACATCACTTAACTTTTAAAATGACATACTGATAAAAAACACTGATGCATGTAACCTGCTTATATGCAAAAAATCAACCAATATTTTTAACAGTACGTTAAATGCAATTTAAATAAAATGTATCTGAAACATTCCCAACAAATGAACTTAAAATAAAAATATAAGAAGAGAACAGCACATAGTATGAGACTTGATTATCAAAAACATACTAACAATCTCAACAATGTTAGTTATTTAACGTTCCAACGTTTTAATTTAAGGAGACATTTAATCGAACAAACCTCATTAATACCAGGATAAACATAGGCATTAGTTTTTAACTGCCATAAAAGTTCTTGTTCTTCCAATTTTAAATGCCAAGGGCCACCTCTAGGGTGCCTGGGAACTTGCTGGACTACTAGAAATTTAAAACTATGAGACTTATATTCAAGTATATGCCTAGCTAATGCGTTGGTAATATTACCTTTTGATATAACATAAATATGCTCGTAAATTCTCTGCTTCAATTGTCGTTCAGTTTTGCCAAAGTAAAGTACAGGGCATAACTGGCATAAAGCTAGATAAACTACCCTTTGACTCTCGCAGTTAAATTTATTAAGAATACCATATCTTATGTTGCTCACATAAAAAAAATTACCTATTTGAATGTACTTACAATAATTACATCTACCACATTTATACATTCCTCTCTGTTGTTTGTATCATCTATGTGGTAATTCAAACAGTGTTTTCAAATTTGGGCCTCTCTTAAAAACCATAATAGGTTTTTCTCCTAGGGTCTTGTTAAGTGTTCGTTGTTGTAAGACGATATCCCAATTATAATGTAAAATGTTACCAAGTTGTGAGGATAAATCATTAAACTCGGTCAAGAAGCTGGTGACATATTCTACCCTATCTATATTAGCCGAGGATACTGTTTTCTCATTATTAATTTCACCAAGTTCATAACCTTTAGTTAAAAGAGGACCTAAGATATTGTTAGATCTCTTGTCACTAACTTCTTTGTATTAACTTTTAATTAATTTTAGTGGATACCACGATTTAGGAACATACTTTCTAAGTATTTACATTCTTGTTTGAAATCATCATCATTAGAACACATCCTGGATGCCCTAACTAACTGACCTTTTATTATCCCCCTCTTCTGAAAGAAGGGATGATTGCTTGAAAAGTGTAGAAAAGAATTGCTATAAAAAGGCTTTCTATATATTAGAGTTCTGAATCTCTTATGAACTAAATCCTTGTAAAGTTGGATATCTAAGAAGTTGGTATACAATTCATTGTACTGAAATGTAAACTCTAAAAATGAAGTAAAAGAAGCGATGACATCAATTAATTGTTCAGCATCATCTTTAGACCCCTTCATAATAATTAAGATGTCATCTTGATAACGTGTGTACCAGACAAGCTGTTTTACATACATAGGGTGAGGGAATAAATAAGTATGCTCCCAGTATGCCATTACAGCATTAGCAAAGCTCCCTCTACATGGGGAGCCCATGGCAATCCCCATTTTTTGTAAAAAAAATTCACCTTGGAAAATGAAGAAATTATTTTTCAAAATCACATCTAATAAAGAAATAATTAAATCTATAATTTCTCCTGAAAAATGTTTAATATGCAAAAACTCTCTCACCCATTCCATGCCCAATTCTTGTGGAATTACCGTGTAAAGATCTTTAATGTCTACAGTCACATGGATAACAGTGCTGTACAGGCTTCATATACTTTTGTGTCCCAAACATGACACTCACACCCCTTGCTACTGTAATGACAGCACATAGGCTCATGTATTGTACATTGCATTACATACACTTATTACAGATGTCATCACCCTGATATGTTATCGGACTGGTGGTGTGAACTGGTTACCAGGGCTAAGCCATGCTTAGCAGGTATCAACATTGCTCCAATATAACAGCTACGCTGATTTGCGCATGGGTAAGCTAAGCCTACACTGTGTAAGTGCCCGTACGTTTACCCGTAGCTTAGCACAGCTTAGCTTTGCGCAAACCCATACAAATGTGCTTAAAGCTACTCAAAACTGCCGTAACCACTCTGTATCTGACAGCCCTTGTTCTGCCCAGCAACAAAATGAACAGGCCTTGCAGGTCTTGAACCCGGGACCCTGTACACTATATTCACAATATTTGACCACTACACCATGACCACTTTGAAAACAGCTGTTATTTTTCCAATATATCTGTCAATACGCATATTGATTAGTAGTGAACAATTTCCTTTACTTCCACAGTTGTGTAGTACTTGTTATTAATATGACTGCTGCATCACATATGTTGTTTTATCATAATGTACACATATCAGATACGTACGGTGAGATACATCTGGGAGGGTATACACAACCGTGATGTTTACACATGACAGGAATATGGATATATACATATGTTGATATGTGTCTACATGTACATACACATGTATATTCATAAATATATTTGTATACATATCAGTATAGTGCTTCAAATATATGGCCATGTGTAGATCTCTTTGTGTGTGTATATATATATATATATATATATATATATATATATATATATATATATATCTAGATATATGTATATATAGATATATATGTATGCACGTCCTATGTGTACAGATATGCCTATTTATGTAGATATATATATATATATATATATAGATATCTATAACTATATGTGCATACATATCTATCCTGATATACCTTTTACTGTCAATATATATGTAAATATCAATAAGTATATGTGCATATGTATCTCTGCATATGTGTAGACATATATTGCTGTGTGTATGTATATATATATATATATATATATATATATATATATATATATATATATATGAATATATACATGTACATATCCATCTATGTACATCGATATGTATATGTGTATACATCTATATAGATATATGGATAATTATATATACATATATGTTCACCATATGTCCAGCACATGGAGTGGAGTCCTACCCTAGCCCCAACAGTCCCAACTTCTTAGTGCAAGGGGATGTCAGGTATGTATTGCAGGTATATATGTAGACTGTTGCTACTGTAATAGGGATTGACTTAACAGATATGTTGTGTGTGGGAGGTCACATCTTCTTTTAACATGTGCACCATTGGCTACTGACCGACATCCTAAGGACATCATAGTACAGTACCTCTGCTAGCACAGTAATGATCCTGTAGACTATAGCAGAGATATGGCCAATAAATGTGGACAGTCTGACGCACTCTGTTTAGTCCAGAGGTATGCACAGAGCCCCATAGTGCAAGATATGTGGACCAAGCCTGACAATGTGGATGTTAAAAGCCATGTGGATGGGTACATTACATAAATACTGGAATACATTTGCTCCAATAGGTTATGCATTCACACACTCCTGTCTGCCCTGACACATAATAACTGCTGGTGCAGAGGTCACATGGCCACATACTACCCACTAGTTAGTGACATCCATCTGTACATAATCCCAATGCTTTGTCAGAAATACATGACAGTTATGGTGGCCCGGCAGCAGTACATCTGGCAAATATCTGGACATAATATCACACTGGGTAAGTACACTAAGTTGCTAGGTATGTAACAAAGCACTGTGCAGGCTACAGGCAGACTGCCACAGCACTGGCCTACATTTCTTATGGGGGAATACACATGTACCTGCAAATATAGCAGGCTATACAGGCATGTCACAGCACAGAGTGACAGACACCTGTGTGAAAGTGCATAACCACAACCAATGTGAACACAGCCACAGCCACATATGGTAAGCTAGCTTAATATTACAGTATATGGACTGTCTGATCAACACCATCCTCATATGTGCCACTCACACACTAACCCTACATATACTGGGCCACTACACAGTGTGGTCTGATGGCTGTCTGTTGTATAGGACATGTGTGTTTGGCCCTACAAACATGTAAGCTGATAGGGTACCATACAGTGGAGCAGCATGTAACATCAGATAGGACAGGACCAAGAACAATGACATTTACCACAGTCTGTACACAGGCTAAGGTACATATTCGCAATACACACACTGTTGACAATCACCATAAGTACACTGACCTCAGTCCTGTACAAACAACCACAGAATGCCCATGTTATATCTTTAATTATAACCCCTACTATACATAATGTGTAACAGTCTGATATCTCAGTGGCTTGTTATCAGATATGATGTCAATAAATAATGGTGCACAGAACATATGCACCTCTTACTGCATGACATATGTACAAAGGTTGACAGAGTTGTGGCTGGAGCCACAAACACAGGGCCAATATTGATATGTTGCTGTGATGACCTCATACATTTACTGTTGTAACAGGGTTTGTAGTGACATATGTCCTATGAGGGATATGAAGTCAATAACTCTCATGGCTATCACCATGTACTGACTGAAATCCTCACACTATGCTTCTGCAGTTCTCAGATAGGTGCTCTGTGAGTAACACAAGAAACAAAAGACACCACAAACACTGCCCAGTCTGCAGATGACCCTACAGATGGGGGTTTCCTCAAAAACATAGCACTGTCATGACAGGTATTAAAACATGTAGACCAGTCATATCCACACACACCCTGTTAAACTGACATTACTCCAAATGCAGAATAGCAGCACTTCTGTAGTCACGTCAGGCACATTCCCTCCTGTGTGTTGGCCTGTTTCCACAGTGTATGTTGTTAGAGGTAAATCCCAAATCCATCTGTGATGGTGTTTGCCAAACACCAGATCTAGGTCATGCTCACAGTAAATGAAAAGGCCCAACACCAACATGATGTTCCTAGATATTGGAGTGTGTTTCCATGCAATTGGCTATGGGAATGTTACTACAGCTGTTCCACATGCAATCAGTGAGAGGAAGGCTGCAATTAATACAGAGGCAATCAGCTGATCATGAGCATCACTTACAAAACACATGCTGCTGCCTAAGCACAGCAGGTATAGTTCTGCACATCCACCAGAGAGGGAGTGAGAGAGACAGAGACAAAGTAAGTCAGGGAGGGGGTGGGAGAGTAAAACCTAAGCATGTTTGTGTCATACACCTACCAGTATAGGGTTTCAAATCCCTGACTGACTATGTATTGCTGTCACATGTCTATGCAGTTATTGCATGTGCCACATAGCTTACATGTTGAGGAGCTGTCCAAACGTATATGTGATGGTGAGTGACATCTGCAACAGTGATATGGTAGCGATACGGTAGGTGTAGTACATGTGCCTGTCCACATGAACAGGTGTCAGTGTCAAAACAGCCACACTCTCTCAGGGACTCACACACATTGACACACTTGGCAAGGTCAAGAATACACTTCCTAACTAGTTAGTTTGCCACAATACAGTACTGTGCAGGTATCACATGCACCACAGGGGTTATCCGGAGGTTATATGGGCAAAGGGTATGTGACGGTTTCTGACATCAGACAGCATGCTTCAGTATGCCAATGGGGGTTGTAGTGAGTGTGAATGTGGTCGAAAGTATCATACACCACACACACACATACACACCCACACAGGGTGCCAGTACTGACATGCATGCGTGCAATGGTTCACTGGTGTGTAGAGGTTGACTGTGCCAGAAGGCTATACAAGGCTAGGTGAAGGGTATACCTTGGCATCAGGCCACACTTTCAATTTAATTTTTGCAAGCAGGTTTCAGAAAATTCTTGATTATTTCAGTGTGTTTTATTACTAGTAACTTTTGATTAAACCCTGTGTCTGTATACAAGCCATTATTTTGTTAACTTATTTTTGCGTGCCCATTTCTTTTTGAGGTACAGTTGTCTTGTGACATGCTGTTTTGATAATTTCCTGGCATTCTACTCATCTCCACACTTTTAAAATTACAGCAAAACAGTAATGTGCAAACCTAACTTCATGATACTGGCTCAGTAAAAGAATGTACTGAAATCTTACTCTAGTCTACAGTCCATGTAGTGAAACATTATTTGGGGGGGGGGCTGGGTGGTCCCTTACTAAATATTTTAGGGAATAAAATATCCCTTACATTACGCATACTCCACACTGCTTTGTATGGAATAGTCAGAGATTCAGATGTGCAGCTATTCAGGATGTGCAACATACTTAGAGTTCCACCCCTCCGTTTTTTTTCCAGACTATCCGGAAATCAAACTGATTCTCCAGTAGTCCGGAAAACACTGTACAAACTCTGGTATTCTGTTTCAGAAAGGAAACAGACTATCAGAGTTTGTAAATCATCTGATTTACTATGCTTTCTTTACAGAAAAGCACAGTAAATCAGCCGAAAGCATGCAGCAGGAACGAAAAAAGAGGGCGTTCCTGGCCGAGTGATGTCATCGCGACATCACACAACGGGTGGAGTGTGGTCGGGAGAGGGGGTGGGGTGTGGTGGGCGGGGTTACTGGTGACGCGAGGGGCATGGCTTTACACCAGTTTTCGCCATGAAGGAAGGTGGCAACCCTAAACATACTAGCCTTGGCAGGGAAAATGTTTTCTAAAGGAGAAAGGGTTTAGCTTGTTTTTTCTGTTTTAAAAGTTTTAGCAAAATGTAGAATCAGTGCATGACTGTTTTTGTTTGACTGAGTTGTTTGTAAGGTATGCAACGTAATAGTGGGAGGACCCCACAGCAAATGAGAATAGTAAATGTATGTGCACACACAGTAAATGAAAAATTAACACAAGGAAGCTCCTTGTGTTGAGGGCGGTACCCTCGTGATTGAAAGGTAAGAGGTAGTAGAGATGTTTTATTCTGTCAATGTATGAGAGAAAACAAGAGAGAGAAAATAAGTTAAAAGTTATAGATAAAGTTAAAATGCATTCATGAGCCCACCACATGATTGGGATGTAGACTGTAAACTGTGAAAACAAATTCATGAGCCCGCACCATGATTGGGACGTACCCTATACAAGTTCATGTGCCCACAGCATTATTGGGACGTACTAAATCAAATACAGCAAGTGCTCTTACACTGGCAAGCTTTAAGACTTTGAGTCTTTATTAAGTGCTCCAAATCACTGTATATAGCTTCAGGAAAAATGTAGAAAGGTTACAGAGGTTAAGTGGTTAACTTTACAAATCAGGAAGCAGGAAAACCCAAGCGGATGAGGCAGAAGCAGAGGGAGGGGTAGAGAAATTGCTAAAGCATTTAGCAAAAGTGCTAGCCAAGGGGAACAAGGTGCAGAATGCCAGGCACCCAGCATTACTGCAGCACAAGTGAAAGCTGCATTGTCCAAGGCTAAGAATACCACTTCAATGGGACCCAATAATATCCCTGGCTGTGTTCTACATAAACTACAAAGCGAACGGGCACCACATCCGTGTGCCCTGTTCAGTCACAGCCTCACCTCAGGCTTTGTCACTACCGAATGATGCACTGCTACAGTCATCCCTCTCGATAAAGGGGGAGCAACTACAGGCCCTGGGAATTATCCCCCATTAGCCTGATGAGTCTGATATTTAAATCTATGGACTGCATCACCATGGACCTGATTAACAAAGATATAGGAAATCTCCAAACTCTAGACCCCACACAATTTGGCTTTGTAAAAGGGAGATCATGCCTATTCAACCTGGTTGACTTATTTGAGTCACTCAATAGGGCTGTGGATACAGCCTACCTCGATCTGACCAAGGACTTTGATACCATTCCTCACTCGGAAATTATTGATAAACTCACCAGACTAGGCATCAACATCTATATCACTAGGTGGGTTGCAAAATGGCTCATAGATAGAATACACACTGTGAAAGTAGTATACTCAAAGTCAGACTGCCGACCAATCAAGAGTGTAGTATGAGCAACCTTTGACTGATCAGCAGGTAAACAACCAATGGCTGGCTCTAGCTTCAGGGACCACAGAATGGAATGTAGAACAATGCCTACAACATTACCAAACAGTGCCCCTCCAACACAGACCCTTACTCACACAGCCTAGACCGGTACTTAAGAAGGAGAATTTTTCTGCCATGAGAAGAGCACCCTGCTTACCCAGCTTCAGGTGAGGTCTGTAGTGAAGAAAACAGTGGAGGGATGAAGCTTGGACCCCAAAAATATACCATATGCTCAGTTAGATTCCATGCTCATTTAGCATAATGGCAGCTTCTCATGTGCAGTGGGCAAGGACATCATGGGAGAACATCAAGAAATTTGGATGATGGAAGTACAACACTTATGAAACATAGCTGAAAAATAACCTCTTCTACCATGCCTAACATTGTTGTCTTATTTGCAGAACCCAAGTGCTACCTGAAAGATACATATTGAACCTTTATATGTTCATATGTAGGTACAAGGCTATCTGCCTGAAGACATTTATAAGCCTATCCAGAGTGTGTCGGCTTTCGCCGCTCCATTGATTAATTAACTACTCCTCTGTCAAGCAGAGCCAATGAAGTGATCCCAGGGGTGTATTTTCTGTTACCCATCCACTCGTCAAGGTTTCGCGTGAAGAGTGTTAGTGAGGGGCTCTGCCTAATGTAGTTTGGAATTTTGTTCCAAAGCATGGGGAGTCTCTGTGAGAGGAATCTATCACTCCAGCATGCTCTGTTTATTGTTGTGGCGAGGTTTAGCTCACTAGAGCAAATGGCTCGCAGTGACTTGGATTTCTTTAGGTGGAGAATGTACCTCACAAGTCATCTGCAGCAGCTGGAAAGGCCACAGAAGTATCTCACAAAGAGGATTACTGGCCTCAAATAAATGCCCTACACTGACCACCTCAAAAAACTCCAGCTTTACTCCATAGCATATCGCCTACTCCGAAGTGATCTCTGCCTAACATATAAAGCTTTGTCAAACCCAGAGCTGTGGGACATGCTACACCTAAAGAAATCCCAATTCCTACTGAGCTACACGCTCTAGGGACCTAAACCTTGCCACCACAATAAACAGGACATGCTGGAGGGATAGATTCCTGTCCCAGAGACTTCCCATACTCTGGAACAGGCTACCCATCTATGTCAAGCAAAGTTCTTCATTGGCACTCTTCAAGAAAAATCTTGATGAGTGGATGGGAAATAGGAAATACACCCTGGGGATCACGTCTGTGTCTCTGCTCAACAGTGGCACAGGAAAATAACTTTCTTGGGTGGCATAAGCCAGGGAACCATGTTGGTTAGGCTTACATAGGCCCTTGGGCCGATAGCCTAGTACCTACCTATGAACCTATGAGCATGTCCATCAATTCTGAGTTGGACATGGCTTTGTAAGTCAGGCAGAGACCACCTCTGAGTAAGTGATATGCCACTGAGTACAGCTGGAGTTTTTTCAGTCGGGCTGCATAGGACATATGTTTAAGGCCAGTAATCCTCTTGGTGAGGTACTTTTGTGGTCTTTCCAGCTGTTGGAAGTGTCTTGTGAGGTACATCCCAAATGGGGCATTGTACTCTATAATGGGTCTAATGAGTGATGAGTAGAGGGGCATTATACCCTCTTTATTTCTAGATGCGAACCCTTTAGTAATTAGATGGACCACATAGAAGGATTTCTTTTTTTCAAAACAGGTTTATTGTTTTAACATATAAGAGAAATATCATAACAATTTTATACAAGTAATTAAAAATAGGTATTATTATAATATTCAACAAAACAACTAAAGTATTTACAAAGACATCCACTACAATCAGATCAATTAATTAAACTAAAATACCATGCTATTGAAATTAAATTTTTTTTAACAAATATTGTAAATTATCCCATACAATAAAATAAGATGTTTTTCTATTTGTTCTAGTCCTAATTGTGTTTATTTCCATATGGCACACTATATTCATAACATTTTTAAATTCATTGAACGAAGGAGGTGTATCTGAAATCCAATTTCTAGTTATTATTTTCCTAGCCACTGCTAGAATAGACCATAACAAGGGAAGCTTAACCTTTTTAACACTTTGAGGTACAGGTGTGTTGAATAATATAAGAGATTTAGAAATAATGAAATTATCTGTAAAAGAGCCTGCAAAAATTCATTAATTGACTTCCAGTATTCTTTCAATTTTATACAGTCATAAAACATATGAGCCCAGTCAGCATTAATTTCTACATTACATCTCTTACATAGATTATCTTTATTATTTATTTTATTCATCATCAAAGGTGTGTAAAAAGATCTATGTAAAAATTTCCATGTATAAAGTCTCCAGACAATGGAAGACGTAGTTCTATAAGCAGATTCCAATATATATTGTTTATCTTGTTGATTTGGTGGGTCCCCATTAATAGAAGTGAAATAATTCCAGTATGAATCTACACTGTAAAAAGTTTCTTGTCTGATAACTTTATGTATGTATGAAAGTTTACCTTTATCAGAAACTTTATGTTGTAAATTTAATATCAAGTAATCAATCAGTGTTGGAATAGATTCTTTAACAGTTATAGACATTAAATCTATTTTATTAATGAGATGCTGTCTAAAGGTCTGAACCTCTAACCAGCAAGTTTCTCTTAGATCAAATTCTTGTTTTAAGAAATCTAGATTTTTAACTTTATTATCAGATATCAACTGATACCAGTACTTTAGATCATTATCTATAGCTAAATGAGTTCCTTCAGATGTAGATGACAAAAGCATACCCTGAGTATACATTATAGGAAATACAATAAAATTCCATTCCCTATACTTAGGGTGCATGAATATAAAGTTACGATAACTAATAATAATATTTAATGGGTAACACACCATATGTTTAGGTGTAATAGGTGAAGTACAAAATTCCTTTAGTAACCATAACATGGAGTTATTTATAATCATATTTTTATGTGTTAAGGAGATTTTCATGAAGTGTATACTAATTAGCTCCCAATAATCTTTCCATTTTGTGACATATGACCGATCTATTAATAAAGTAATAACTTTTACAATAGAAGAGATAGTATATAAATTAAAGTCTGGAAAAGAAATACCCCCTTGAGACCAGCTATTAGTATGTTTCTTTAATGCAATCCTAGGTCTATTAGGTGCCCATAAGAAATTTAACATTAGTGTGTTCAGTTTCTTGATAATTATTTTTGTAGGTGGAAGTATTATTGATTGTATTAAGTATAAAATCTTGGGGAATATTATCATTTTAATAATTGTAAGTCTCTCCTCCATAGTAAAAACATATTATTCCAGGTATTAAAAGATTTTGTATATTAAGAAAACAGGTATTATAATTATTATATATAATAGATTTAATATCTTTAGATAGTATTATACCTAAATAAGTTATCTGACCTGAATTGGGTACATA
>NC_056731.1:1662974406-1662991906 GCF_019279795.1 Protopterus annectens | reverse complement strand
AGGAATAGCATTTGAAGAACATATAAACTTTTAAAGGAAAAAAAAAATGTATCAAATTACTGACCTTATTTTTCCTCTTCAGAAAGAGAAAAGTTAAATCACAGCTTGCCATTAAATCTCCAGATATTTTGACTAGTTATGAAACAAAACATTTCTTTGCACACAGAGAATAACTTTGATTAAATCTTTTTCAAAATATTTGTTGCTTCTTGGAAATGCAGGAACTATATTTAAAAAGATTAATAATAAAATAAAATGATGAGAGAGAAAAAAAAACATAGTACAAATCATTTGTTTTTAGTCTCTTCTTCTTCTCTGAAGTCTTCCACGAAGTTTCAGTTGCCAGTCTCTTTAACGAAGGACTAGCCCATTCCATTTCTTCTGTTTTTCCAAAATCTTATTTTTTTGATAAACAGTAAAGCATAGTCTAAGTCATCAAAATTTTAGGACCATCAGGAAGGAAGATTTTAAGCTTGGCAGGAAACAGAAGGTATGTTTTAAACTGTGCTTTTTAAGCTCCCTTATTAGTGGCAGAAAAACTTTTCTTTTAGCTAATACCATGGAAGAATAGTCATTGTCAAAACGCACAGTTGTTTCATTAATCTTAACAGGAGCTTTAGCCCAAGCAGATTTAAGAACCATCTCTTTATCAAAAGATGATAGAAATCTAACTATAACTGATCTAGGATAGTTTTTGTTAGAGTTAGTATTAGCTATAGATCTATGTGCTCTTTCGATACCAAAAGAGAATGCTTCTGGTAAATCTAAAGTTTTAGGGAGCCATGTTGTTAAAAAGAAGTAATATTGTTACCTTCAATATTTTCTGGCAGTCCAAAAATCCTAATGTTATTGCGCCTAGATCTATTTTCCAGGTCATCCAGCTTTGTTTGTAAATGTGTATTTTGTTTCAGCAGAAACTCAATGTTGATTTCCTCTTCTTGTATTCTATTTTCCATGTCATTCACAGCTTCTTCTATGCCTGTCATCTGGATCTTCTGTTGTTGCAGGTCCATATGTAACAAGTCTATTTGTTTTGTAGTTTTTTCTATGAAAGTGTCTATTTTAGTATCCATTTTATCCATCTTAGCAGTAAGTTGCTGGACTATAATTATCAGAGACTGAAGTTCTTTCTTGATGCTGGAGTCTTGAGAATTTGTCTTACTGGAACTCATTTCAGACTGATAAACTGACAGGAAAATTTCCAAAGTAATTTCTGACAGGAATATTATTAAGATTTCCTTTCTTTTTTAGATATAGTTCAAGAACTATATAAAACAAACATATTTAGAAAGAAAATTACTTCAAAAATTAATTTTTTAAGTAATTAATTCCTGTCAATGTAATGAAATTGGTGGAGCTGAAGAAATCTGCTGCTATCCTGTGTTCATCCTTGGCCACGCCCCCTCACATAGAAGGATTTCTGAACTACTTTGGCAATATGATTGTCAAATGAGAGATTACTATCTACCTGGGTCCCCAGATCTCTTATTACCTCTTCTGTATTAAGAGGGCTGCCACCTATGTGGTAATTCGTGGGTGTTTTGTTTTTCCCAAACAGGATGACTATGCATTTTTTGGCATTTAGCTTGAGGCCATGACTTTGACACCAGGTGTCCATCTCAGTAAGGCCATTTTGGAGGATGTCCGTGTCAGCCGGAGAGTCAATTATGGCTCCCAGTTTGCAGTCATCGGCAAACTTGGTTAGCCATAGTCCTCCTGTGTTTGCCTGTACTTCTGGGAAATATATGCCGAACAGTAGGAGTCCCAGGACCGAGCCTTGCGGGACACCACTTGTGACTGGTTTAGAGTCGGACCTGGAGCCCGCTATTCTTACCATGTGAACAATACTTTTGTTGAGGGGAGCTTCCTCCATGTTTGATCACCTGGTACCTTGCTGGTGTTCTTCCATGTGAATGGAAACACCTGTCTTGTATATCACCTTCTGGAACATGCTAACATTACCTGCGATTTATTGTGGTACCAAATGTATAACATGTAAAATTTGTGTTAAAGCCCAAATTAGGGTATTTACACTGAGGCCACACAATTTGCTGAGCTGTACACCCTTCCATAATCCTTACTGTTGCCTACTATTCATGGTGATATTTATATCAAGGCTTTAAATGGCATTTTTGATATGTGCAGTTCTTGTTCTGTATGCCATTCATCAGCAAGCAGAGTGCCGTCTGTCAGTAGGGTCCATGGCCCATTCCACCCTGCTTGACCTCTTACAACCATGTAAAACACACACCACCATGAGCACCGACAACAAAGACTGTAATCCTTTATAGACACAAAAATAGAACATGGCTGGCACAACAGATTTCTATGCCAAGGAATCCTTTACTTATTGAATAAACTACCTATGCATGCCAAGCAATACTACACATGGTCTGCGTTCAGTAATATTCCGAATGAATAGCCAGGAAATCATAAATCCTCTTTGGGGTATATAGCATGGTGCTTCTTGACCAAGGAGTTTAACTCACTCAACAGTGCTTGGGCTTAGCCTGCTATGCTTCTCAATGGTCTTGTGAACAGCATAACTAATATACACCTATGACCTTATCAACCTAATATATAATTACCAAGTATCTTACGCATGTGCATGCTGCAATATATATATGCAAACAAAACCATCAGTTTATTGACAAATGTATTTCTATAATCCATCTCATCTGAATGTCATTATTGCATAGTTTAGCTTTATACACTATACTATTTTTCCTTTCAGAATACCCCCTTATGTGTTTTTTGTCCTGTAAGAGTACCAACTGTATACACACATAACAAGGTACCTTTAAACAAGCATTTAATCATTTACTTGAATAAGTAATGAAAACAACAAATAGATGTGTGCTGTACTTTCCAGAGTACCATGAATTAAACTTACCCTCTGTTTCAAATCATTTAATTCATTCCCCTTATTTCTTTATACAACTGTTTATGTGCTTTTTTTTACTTATTAATTTCAGTTTAATAACCATATAAGTGGGAGATGGACAGACCCTTTTGAATCACAACCTAAGCTCCATGGTGCAACTCACAAGCAGAAAATTGTAAACAGAATAAAGAATTATACAATTTTCTGAAAGAATGTCAAACATGTTGGCAAAATGCAGAAGTAGAATTCAAGCAAGATGGCAGCTGAAAAATATAAGAAATGGAAATGAGGTCACACTATAACTACCAGTTTGCATGTAAGAACGGCATTATTACTCATACCTGAAATATTTGTATGTATGTACATATGTAAAATGTATAAATATAACTAAGTTGTTTAACAGTGGCTATGTCAAGTATAGATGGATCTCTCCATTTTTATTTATTTATTTTTAGTTTTATGTGCAATGGTGTTCTTTAAACTAATGAATGTGTATTATAGATGTCTTGCGTTGTTGTGCTTCGTCAGAAAATTTTCTACTTGCAACAAAATATCACACTTGCTTCAATTTGAAATGTACACTGACTGTAAACCTGTTAAATTTTGTCTGTCTATGCCTAGACATGATAGTTATATAACAGTCATTTAAATAAAACTATGACTTCACATGGAACCAGTGTGTCTGTTTGTTTGTTTATTTATTTTTATAGAAATATACATGCAATAAAAGCCATTAGTTTATTGTGATTTTATGACATTTCAGTTATAATTGAAGGCATCCCTCTCAACCTTATAGTGCAGACAGGAAAGCCATGACAGAAATAGTTAAATGACTAAAGTAGTTACCAAAGTCCAAGATACAAGAGTAGACGACAATAGCTTTACTGAAAAGTGTCACACAACAGCAATAAAGTACAAGTAGAAGACAGAGTCCATATGATTCAAAGATTACTAGTTACTCTCCAGGAAATAATCTCTACCACTTATCCCCCCACTCTTACTAAAGCACGGGTCCTCACTGCACTCACCAGAGCTAAACACACTACAGGAATGAGCCCTGATATCATCCAGGGATGCCTACTATTTAAATTGAAAATTGACCCCTCAGGCCCACTACAATGTCTATTCAGCCACAGCCTCCAGGCAGGCTTTGTCTCTAGGAAATGCAGGACCGGTCATCCCTCTATATAAAGGTGGACCATCAACAGATCCAGGGAACTACAGACCCATAAGTTGGACTAGTATTATATACAAGGCCATGGAAAAAGTTATAATGGTTCTAATAACTACATAGGAAATCTTCAGACACTGGACCCATACTAGTTTGGGTTTGTCAAGTGTAGGTCACACCTACTAAACCCAGTGGACTACCTTGAGAAGACCACTTGAGCCATAGATGATGGGCAAAAAAGTGCATACTGCCTACCTCGATCTGGTAAACCCATTCTACATACTACCTCACTTACGTATTATAGACAAACTCAAAAATTTAGACATAAATCTCTATGTAACCTGATGGATAGTCAATTGGAGCATGGATGTGACACATGAAGTTAGGGTGGGGGAACCCACCTCCACCGATAGTCCTGTTCTAGTGGTGGTCCACAGGACTCAGCACTTGGACCGCTCCTGTTTGGAATACACTTCTCTGAAGTCATAGCAAATACAGAGGGTCTTTGGGTGACCAAATCTGCAGATGACTGCAAGTTGGGTGCAATGACTTATTCCTCCAAAGATGTAGGTATCCTTGAGCAGGGTCTGAGAGCCAACTAACTGGGTGCCAGAAACATAATACTCAATGACAAAAAGTGCACATTTATACTCTTTCAGAATATGACCATCCCTGCAAATTACAACATCGAAAATACTCTCCTAAGAGTAGACTGAGTGGTAAGGGACTTGAGAACTCAGGTTGACAGTAATCTGAACTTTGATCATCATGTGTCCATAGTGGTGAGAAAATCCTTTTATGTGGGACAAGTTATAAGTTATGGCAAGGCATCCAGATTTAAGGAGATCATAATCCCACTATGCTCAGCCCTCAATAGACCAATAATCGAGAGTACACTGCACTCTTCAGCATGTACCTGACCAGGCATTTGCAACAATTATAGTGGCCACAGATATTCCTCATTAAAAGCATTAAAAGAATACAGGGTGTAAATAATATGTTCTGTGAAGAAAACCCAAAACCCTTGTACCTGTACTGAGGGGCAGTCTATACCTAGCCTAGAAGGCCTTCTCAGATTCAGCCTTGATGGATATTCTACGCATTCACAAGACAAACAGCACAAGAATTACCTGATCTAAGCATCTAAACCTCGTCTGTGATATAAGCAAAACATGTTGGAGGAACAGGTGTGTGTTTGAGAGATTACCCTTTTTCTGGAAAAGACTCCCCATTTATGTGAAACAGAGTTCTTCTTTAAGCCTATTCAAATAACATTTGGACCAATAGATGGGAAATCATAAATTTACCCCTGCTTGTCACCTGTGGCCTTTATGGACAGCAGCATATAGATGCTGTAAGGCACAGGCATACACCAAAGTCATTCAAGTCCTTGGGCTTTGACAATTACCAAAACTGGGGCATGAATGGTTAGGCTTAAAAAGGCCCCAAGGCCATTAGACTGTTAACCTCCAATGAGGATTTCTTCTAGTGAGTTGAAAATGCATGAAATTGCTTTCCTTACAAATTTGTGTAACAAGAACATGCTGGAATCCAGAAATACATATAATAACCAATATCAGGTATAGTGGAATATAGGAAAGGGTAGGATACTGGTTAGCGATGAGCTTTTCTTTAAATAAGCTATACTTTACTGGGTATGACACTGACGTATACAATGTATTTTATATAACATACATCATGGACACAAGTAGGTTGAAAAATAAAAAAAAGAGACCTGGGTACACAAATCCCAGGAAAAAAACGTTCCCAATCCTCATATGCACACTGGTTCCAGGATTGGAAAAATGACAGTGTAGAATTTTCAAGACACAGAAACATTTCAACAATGGGGTTAGGCCATATTCAGGGGGAGGATGCCAATACCCCATTGTAGAAGGACCAGGGCTGTTTAACAGACCTCTCAACTGTCCCGACTTTCACAGGATGTTTAGATTCTTGCCTCATAATAAAAAATAAAACGATTTTAATGAATTCAATGCAACTTTCTAAATATCCTTACAACTCCTGGAAGGATGAGAGTAAAAACAAGTAATGCAATTTGGCTATCCAAAAAGAGTAGAATGCTAATGGCGGACTAAGAAAAAGAGTGGAAAGAAAGGTAGAAATACAAAACATCACAATATCTCAAAAGTCCAATGCTCCACATCTGTAATAAAAAGCAAATAAATGAAGGCAAAAAACTATACTAGAACAACAATCTAAACAATAGCTAACACATCCCTAAAATGATTCCAGTCAACTGTTAAAGAACTCTTGCAACATGGCCAAAAATTCAACCCTAATCCCGCTCTCAAAAAATCATCAATCAATTCTGCAATAGAATTCATCTCTTATTTCATAGATACATTAGTGTTCCTAACCAAGGATTCACACATCTAATCCCAACCCTGCCCAGTAGCCATATATCATTATATCCACTTTCACCTTCAAACCAGTGCCCTTATTCAATATAAAACTCAAAGCATGCTCAGCTTCAGTTGATGACCTTCAAAGTGAGTACCTTAAAATAGCAACCGATAGCATTGCCCGTCTTGTCTCAATCCTTATAAATAGGTCAGTCTAGGAATCCCATATTCCCTTTCTTGAGAATTAGTCACACATTATCTATACAAAGTAGGAAATTCAACAGACTTCACTAACCTTAGACCTAAAGTGATCTTAGGTTCTTCTGAGAATAGTAGGCTAATTGCCATGAAATCTGAACCAAACTGTGTATTCTCTGTTTATGAGGTGAAGAAATTAACCATCATGCTGAACCCAGCATATCTGAAATACAGAAAAAACATGGCTTCCGCACCTCCCATATAAGTAACACTGCACCTCTAACCCTTATAGATACTGTTAAGAAAAAGATAATGACAAACTAGTCCCCCTTATTTCTATACTTGTCTAAAGCCTTCAACACAATTTGTCACAGCAAACTTCTACTTCAAATGTTCACATTAGGTCTATCGCATAGCACCTTTCTATGGTTCAAAAGCTATTTGTCCACTAGGCATCAGTTAGTAAAATGGCACTCCACCATCTCTCCATACCTCCCAGTCACCACCAGTGTAACACAAGGCTCTATCCTTGCTTTCCTTCTCTTTCACATACCAGCACCCCACAGTGATCCACACAACAGGCTTCCCTAATACAATACACTGATGACTTCACACTCATAAGTTTATCAGACCACTTGGCATATCTCCAAAAAAATACTCAGGAAGCTGTAACAGACACCAAAACATGGCTTTGAAACTCACAACTCATGCTCAAACCCCCTCAAATTATTACTGTTTCCCCCCGGAGCTCTCTCTTGAAAAACATTTAAAATCCTCTCACCTAATAATACACCATCTGAATTCCCTTCTAATAGCAAATAATGATGGAGGACAGTGGATGGTTATAAGTAATAATGAGTAATAATAATAATAATGATACTAACAGTAGTGATAAACGTGGATGATGACAACTGAGTTTGCAGATGACTGCAAGGTAGGAGCAGCCGCTGAATCCTCAAATGATTTTGTCATCCCGTAGGAAGGTTTGTGTCAAATAAATAACTGGTGTCAAAATCATGGTCTAAAACTAAATACCAAAAAAATCCATTACTGTATGTTTTGGGAAGTCATCTACCCCCTGGGAACTACCACACTGACAATACGCCCCTAAGACGTGACCCAGTTCAGGATTTGGGAACTTATGTGGACAGTGACTTAACTTTTGACCAACATGTGTCTCTTGTTGTAAGAAAACCCTTCTATATTGCACAGATTATAAACAAAGAGATTGTGCCTGGATCTGGTGATGTCATTGACTCCCTTTACTCAGCCTTGATTGGGCCAATCATTGCACATAATGCCCTCTTTGTCATGTATCTGTTCAGACACATGAAACTACTGGAGCTCACACAAAGATACCTTACTAAAAGGATACAAGGCCTAAATAACATGTCCTACATGAACCGAATGAAACCCCTGTCAGTATAGTTAGTATCCTACAGACTCCAAAGAAGTCACCTGTGGCTGGCATAAAAGGCATCCTCTGATCTATTTACTGTACATCAGTAAGTCAAATATCAGCTGGGGTGCCTTCTGTGTATAGTCTGCATGTCCTCCTTGCGGTTGTGTGGGTTTCCTTCGGGTGCTCCAGTTTCCTCCCACATCCCAAAGACATGCTGTAGGTGGGTTGGACACTCTAAATTGGCCCTAGGCGTGAGTGCATGCATGTGTGTGCCTTCTGTAGAAGGTTGGGCTGCCAACTCAACACCATAAAACTCCACTGCCAATCATGAGTGGACAGGTGATCTGCTGTGGCGACCCCTAACCAGGAAAAGGCAAAAGAAGAAGAAGTAAGTCAAATGTCATCAGAAATAAGTTGTCTAGGCATTTAAACCTCTTCTGCAACAATAATAGAACAGTTTGGAGGGACAGGTATAGTTTGCAGAGGATATCACTGCTGTGGAACAGACTCCCCAGGAGCGGTCCTTGGTCAACTGGTGCCCTAGTCAAAAGGGCCCAATGGTGCCCCCCCACCACACTACCTGGTGCTCCCATCCTGGTCTACCTACACCAAATAAATACTGAAAAAGTGCTTCTGCTAGACCGGCGCTTTAGGCGGCCACCTAGTTGGCCTATGCCTAAGGCCGGCTATGTCCCCATCCACATAAAACAAAGTTCATCCCTGTCCATTTTCAACTGCAACCAAGGTATATGGATGGGAAACAGAAAATTTACCCCAGGACGTCCCCATGCACTACCAATGGGCATGTGCAGCTCCTAAATGCTTTATTGTATGCATGGGTCCACTCAAATTATCTATGGTGTGATCCCAGTTATTCTCTTTAAGGGTAATATTTAATTATCAACCTTGTGACAGGTAAGGCCAATCAATAACCTATTGGGATAAGTTATTTCAAACACAAAAGTGGAAATTAGCTAGATAATATGGCCAGCAAGAGCAACTATTGTAGTACTTACCTTACCTATGAACCTATAATCTCACATTTCTCATGCGTATTCAAATAATGCATAAAAAAATCACCAAAAACTTGGCATCTCTTAGTGATCCAAAAACTCTCAAAAAAAACAAACACTTTATTCAGCTGCTTATATTTTTCAAATTTGTGTTCCTTCCTACTTCTCTGTTACTTCATCTTGCTTTGATTCTTCATGCTGCTTGCTGCCTGTTCTCTAAAATGTTTTTTTTTTTTTTCAAAAAACTTTTTATTGAATATAAACTTTAGAGATACAAACAAACATCAACAACAAAATAACCAAACTGCATGATGTATCATATGAATTAAGAAGTACTATTGTAAGTAAAACCTTAGAGGAATGTTACATACAAGCAGTAACTATAAACAATATGTACATATGTTAACCAAAGACAAAACAGAGTAAGTATAAATATAATTAAGAGTAGGTGTAGTTATGCAAAGAAAAGGAAAAAAAAAAAAACTGAGAATCTCCTCAAATACGTTAATCCATTAATCAGTATTTATGATAAACAAGACTTTTTCTATGACTTTATTAATTTGAGCCCGTTTCTTGGGACTTTTGGCTAATATTTTCTGTGCTGAAATATATGTAAAAGCTAGATTCTTAAAGTTGTTCCAATTTAGTTTAGTGCAGTCAAGCCAGTTTTGTGTGATGTAAAGTTTTATGAGGGAACATATGTGAACTAGTACTTGTGTATCTAGTTTAGATAAATGAGTATTAGATATGTGAAGTACCGCTAGTTCCCAAGATAAGGTGGATTTGTGATATCCTATCTTTGCAAGCGCACTTTTAGAGAGGTCCAAAGTTTGTGTGAGTGATAGCAAGACCATAGAACATGTAAAAGATCAGCGTTTGGGAAGGAGCAACAGGAGCATGAAGCAGATTTGCTAGGATTAAATTTATTTAATTTAGAGGAGTATAGTACATTATTATTTATCATTAATTGGGTGTAAAAAGCTTCTTAAAGGGAGAGTAGTCCAAAGTATTCTTGATAGCTGTGAGTTTCTGATTTGCGGATAATTGAAGATTATGTTTGTCCCAATATTTAGAAAAAAGGCAATCTGATTCATGAATTATTTGTGTAAAAAGATTATATGATTTAGATAGCATTTTCTCTGGAAGATTTAAAGTCTGTATCACTTTTCCAACATTAATGATATCTAGTTTGTCTGTCTTAATATGAGCAAATTTATCAGTGATTAATTCTCTCAGTTGTCTTAAGATAGTAGTATATTTAATATCTGCTTTAAAGATTTTACGTATATTGGTGAGGGTTTCATCTTTGTATTGCATCAGTTCCCAAACATTAAGATCTTTAATAAGAGGAAAGCTTGAGAGATTGATAGGCATATTATTTAATCTAATATTAGGATTTAAATGGAGAGGTTGTAGTAACTGGAAAGTGTCCTTAATATTAATGAGTTTTAATAGTTCTTGAAAGGAGTTAACTTTTTGTTTTAGAGATTTAGGAATTTTTAGATTATTAATAGAATCCATGGAGAGAAAAGGGAGAGTGGATGGATTAATATTTTTGTTTAAAATGACTTGGTACCATAATTTGGTCCAGATAGGATATTTATTAAGTCTCTTAAAATCTAAGTTGGAGATAGCAAGAAGTTTATTTGCAGAAATAATTAGATAGTAAAGATAAAATTCGGAAGGCTTAGGCCACCTTTATTTTTAGGATATATTAGCTTAGTGTATGCAATCCTAACAGATTTGGGAAACCAAATAAATCTGGCTAATTCTTTATTAATTTTGGAAAATAAAGATTTAGGGATTAATTGGTCTGAGGAATTGAATTGAAATAAGACTCTGGGAAGTATATTCATTTTAACTATCGCCACCTTAGATAAAAGTGATAAATTTAATAGTTTCCATCTATTTAAATCTAATATTATTGATGACCAGATGTTATTCAAATTATTCTGAAATGAAGAAAGACCATTATGTTGAACTTGAATCCCCAAATATTTGATGGCATGTAATTTGGAAAGAAGTGTCTGGAAATAGATATGATTTATGGGCTTGTGGGTTTATAGGAAAAATATGTGTTTTTTGTGAGTTAATCTTATATCCAGAAACTTGAGAATATATGGTAATAGAGTTAACCAATTTAACCAGATCTGTACGGGTGTTTGGAAGTATATTACCAGATCATCCATAAAAGCAGAAAAATATACATTGGTATTATAAATCCTGGGTATCCTGTGAAAGGTGTTTTGTGTTATGTACAGAAGCAACGGTTCCATATACAAATTAAAGAGAAAAGGGATAGAGGACATCCTTGCCTTGTGCCATTTGAAATCTTTATAGGTTTGGATATGTTTCTGTTAATGTATAGGAAAGTAAAGGAATCTTTATACAGGATTTTAATCAAATCTATATAAGTGTTAGGTATATGAAAACAGGCCATAGTTTGAAAAGGAAATCCCATACAACTCTGTCAAAAGCCTTGACATCAAGAATTAAAGCATATAATGGATTCTTATCTGTTTTAGTAAATTGTATGAGGGATTCCAGTGTCAAAGTATTATCCCATACATGTCTATGAGACATAAAACCTGCTTGGTCAGAAGAAATTAAAGATGGTAAGACCTTTTTAAGTCTGTTTGCAAGTAAAGAAGCTAGAATTTTTATATCAGTGTTAATTAAGGAAATCGGCCTATAATTATCAGGATCCGATTTATCTTTGTTATTTTTCAAAATTAGGATGGTTTTTGAGGTATTCCAATGTAGATCTGAAATACCATTTATTCTTATGTAGTTAAAGGTTTTGAGGAGAAAAGGTATAAGAGCAGTTTTATGAGTTTTAAAAATTCAGATGTAAAACCATCTGGACCTGGGGATTTACTAGATTTTAATCTGTCAATAGCTTCTGACACCTCTTGAAAACTTAATGGTGCGAAAGTATATTTTTGTTGTTCACTCAGTGTAGGGAATTTAATAGAAGTTAAAAACTGTCCATTTGTTGCTTATTCAAAGGAGCGTTTTTAGAGTATAAATCTGAAAACAAAGACAAGAAGAGTTGCAGGATTTCCAAATCAGTATTAAATAACCTATTTTGTATTGTAAGGGTGGAATTTTGGGAAGAGTTTGGTTATTTTAATTATTCTCGCTAAAACTCTGGAGGAACCTGTGCCCATTCAGAATGGATAGCTAAAAGTCTTTGTTCGACTATAGAGATTATGTTGGTGTAGTAAACATAATTCTTTTTGAGAATCTAACAGATGTTGGTAAGAAGTGGGGTTAGCATTTAGTCTGTATTGACTTTCCAAAGTTTGAATTTTTAGTTTTAGTAAAGATTCTTTATTTCTATATTGTTTTTTAAGAAATGAAGCCTTATTAATTAACATGCCTCTAAGGTTTGCTTTACAAGACGCCCATTGTATATCATATGGAATATTTGTTTTGTCCAAATTGAAATAAGCTTCCCTAATAATGTCAGTAATTAATTTATGAATGTCAGAATTTAAGAGGAGATTATTATTTAGCGATTAATTATTATATGTATGTCTGTGTGGTATATTGAGATTCAAATCCAGTCTAAGGGATATTCTAGAATGGTCTGAAAAGAATCTAGGTTCTATGGAATAATCAGTTTTCAATTGTGAGAGAGAGTTGGAAATAAGGAAAAAGTCCAATCTTGACCATGAATTATAACATTTAGAATAGTACGTATAAATATATTTTCTATCAATACAATTTGCACGGGAGAAAGGGTCTATAAGATTCAAATCTAACATCAATTCTTCCAGAGCTATAGATGCTTGGAGATTATATGAGAGCGACCTACTAGTACGGTCAGTATCAGGGTTAATAATAGCATTCCAGTCTCCTCCCACAATAATGTAATGGTCTTTAAAAGAGGATAAAATGTTATATATCTGTAAGAAAAAAATGTGTTGATTGTTACAGGGACCATAAAGATTAAAAAAAACAAGTGGTTTATCTAAATCCTGAAGATGAGAGGTAAAATAACACCATCTTCCATTTATATCATATTTCTCATCTAAAATGGAGCCTTGAAAATTACTTTTGATTACAATAGCCACCCCCCTTGCATTAGAACTATTACCAGCAGCTATTATTTTCTTGACCCATTTCTTTTTATTTTCTTTATCCCAATCTTCCCTGAATAAGTGAGTTTCTTGTAGAAAGCAAATATTACTTTGAGATTTATAAACCAGATGAAAAAGTAGGGATCTCTTATCTTTGTTATGTATCCCTCTTACATTCCATGAATCAATACACAAAGTCATTATATTAGATATCTAAAAGTAACCAAATAAGTAATGAGTAATTAGTATTAACAATGTATTGCAGAAAGACTGAAATCAAAGTCTTGTTATAGTATAACCACCTACTATTTAAGCGTCTCAAAAATATTATTATATTTAGCACTCCATATTTCTTCCCACTCAACCCGGTGCCTACCCACCCACCCCTTATTAGTGAAGAAACATACAGTTGCATTAAATATCTGTTATTGGTTAACAAAATAAGCAAACTAATTAGATTAAATCTAAATAAAGTCCTAAAAAGGACTAACAGTATGTATAAACAAACTATACATATATACAAAAATATTGAAAACAAGACAACAATCATAATCAGGGCCTGTAATACTAATATTACACTACTCCTATATAGTCTATGAAGAATTAAATATTTTATTAACGCTTTGCTAAAGAGCAGGTGTTGTATGTATTAGCTAATGAAATTCCTAAAATGTTGAGTTTAATAAGTAATTAAGTAAATAAGGTTCTAAGTTCAATATACATCGCATGTATCTTAATGAATTATATGAGTGTTTAACATATCTTATACTACATATTTACTGTATCGTATTATACACATTGAGAAATTATGCATAAGTTATTTGAAACAGAAGTTAGCTCATCTATAAGCTCGCCTTCCTTAAGAAACTGTCAAGAGTTCAAGTAAAGAGTTTACAATTATGTTATATATCCCATCTAACCAAATGTATTACCCAAAAGGCACAGTAATGTTATTACAATAAAATATATCATAAAATGTAGTCCCGTAATAGATATTTTTGTTGTAACTACATTCTTGGAAGAAAAAAGTCACAGCAGATGTTTGATGCTGTAATTATTCATAAGAGAAACCATGGCAACGCTTCCGTGAACACAGCGCTTCAAAAACTGTGTGATAATGACCTATCTGTACTATGCCTCTATCATTCGGCATATATCAGCGAAATATTTTGAACAAAACAACTCAAACATATACATATATACCTGTCTCATCAGTTAGATTAAGCCGAGAGACTATTTGAAAGCAAATAATGTTATTACATATTCCGTTTGTGCGAATGGTATCAAAAAATACCGTTGAACAACAAATCCCAAGAACCCATCTTCGGTGTTTGTCTCTTTCTTTTCCTTAGGTTATTTATAGCTTCGGACAAAAGGAATCTAACTGCCTTATGAGTGAGACAAAAGAAAAACATTTTGTCTCGCCAACCTCCACAGCACTTGTATTAGACTGATGTATAAAAGAATAATAAAGTACAGCTCAGTCATGAATGTTTATCAAGGTTCCATAAAACACTTGAGGTTATGACTAAGCAACATTAGCGAGTAATATGTTGCTTAAAGTGTAGGTGTCTAAAATAGTCAAATGAATGGAATATTATTTAGCGGTAACTATTCCAGTAGGCACTTCTTTAAACAGTTTTATGAAGATATCTTTAGCTTCATGTAAAGTACTACTTGATATCTCCTATCATTATATGTGAAGGATAGATTTGGATAACGCATCTGGAACCTAATATTTCTTTTAATTAAATCAGAACAGTAGGGTGCTAGTTTTTGTCTGTTTGCTTTAATCAGTGAAGGTAAATCTTGTGAAAATGACATTCTATGTTGATTCCACATAAATTGTTTTTGTTTTTTGGCTGCTGTCAGTATTCTCTGTGCATCTTGAAAATTCAGGATTTTGGTGTATATAATCCTGGGCATCGAGGCATCTTGACGAGATCGCAAGGCTCTATGTGCTCTCTCTAGAACTAAACTCTCAGGCTTGCCATCTAGGTTTAGAAGAGCTAAGAAAATCTGTTTAACAGTTTTTAGTAGATCGTGGCTATCATAGGATTCTGGCAATCCTCTTATTATTATGTTATTTCGCGACTTCTGCCTCAAGGTCTAACAGTTTGTCTTGAATTTCAGTTATGATAACATCTTTGGCACATAAATCTTTTTTTAAAGTTTCAATTTGTATTTCGTTAGTGTGACTCTTCCCTTCCAGACTATCTAACCTTTCGTTATATTATTTAGATTTACCAAAGTCAGTGAGTTGGTCAGCAAAACTTTTAACGGCAGTATGTATAGGTTCTAAGGCTTGTTTTAGCTCTTCCAGGTGAAAGTTTGGTTCATTTTTTTCTGGCTTATTTTTAAATTTTCACACCTTGTTTATTTGTTCAAGCCTTTTGAGCCTGTATCTTTATCAGGCAAAAGCAATGTGGAAAATTTAGCCTTTGTGGCCTGAGTCTCCATGTTATCGGAGTTACCAGCCATACCTAAGCAGATTTGTCTTCGCGGGAGCAGGATCACTGAGAAAGTCCGTTATATGCATGTGGCTTGCGATTTGAAGGCCAAATGGAGAAAGTTTCTGTAAATGTTTAAAATTCTCTTTATTTTTACAAACAAAGAGTCCAAGTTTTAGCGTTAACCTTCCGGTTATCTTTTTAAGCAAACTTCTGTAGAAAACACCTTTATCTACTATTTTAAAAATTAGAGATAAGCGCTGGCATATGAGGAGCGACTAGTATAGGGTACTCCCTAGACAACCGCCATCTTGGAATCAAAACACCTGTTCTCTAAAATGTTCAACTGCGTCTTTTCTGTTGCATTTATTACTGCTTGTTTCTAGCCTGTCTAAATAATTCTTAAGTGTTATTCTAAGCTCTTAGTTTTGGTTTAAGCACTTAGGCTTTAGGCCCACCCCTTAGCTCTCCCTGGCCTTTCTCCCTTAGATTCTGACAAATATGGATGGACAATTTCCTACAGTTTCTCCTGCCAGTCTGGTTGATATGGGCATCCTGAGACAGTGTAGCAACTGCCTCACGTATACGGACAACCATCTACTACTACCACCTAGGAACACAATTTGTGAGAGATGCAATTACATTAGGAATGTACAGTCCAAGCTATCTCCACCTCAAGCCAGTATATCTGGGACTGAAAAGGTTGTCAGCACAATCACTACACCTCAAACACCACCCACGCCTACACAACACACACCTACATTTGAGGAGGTCCTCTACATAAACATACGCAAACAAAGGAGACCTCCGAGACAAAAACACACACAATCTCCACAGCCCTCCACACCACATACCACACATAGTCCACACACCCATGCCTCCCAACCACTAAGGGTTTACCATAAACCCAACATATTAGTCATAGGAGACTCCATTGTGAGACACACAAATGTGTCTATCATCAGGCTGGATAAGGAGAAAGTCACGGTTAGTTGCCAGTCAGGTTATTCCCCTACTAATGTGAATTAGGGTAATACTTAAAAGTTATACCTGATTTTGGACTTGTAAAGACTCCAGTGTGGTGCTAGTTATGCACAAAACATGGCACAACTATACACTGAATGCATCATTCATACTTACTTCTTCCTACAACATATACTCCAAATTCAATATTTGACAAACAATGAAAGAGAATTTAAATAATGTCATAGATAAATACATGCACTAACCTGTAGCATCATTCTGTAGGCTTGTACACATGTACCAGAATGTCTCACTGCAGCCAGGTTGTTGTGTACAGCGGACTGTTGTTTCAATTGAGCCAGCAGGGAAACCTACCCAGTATCTGAGCAATAAAGCATGGCCGTAATCACTGTCACATACATCACAAGAGGTGAAGTGAGAACTCTAATTTCACAACCCCTCAACAAAACTAATTATAAACATACTGTCACTATCCACAAAAAGAAAACACTATAAATATTGTATAAAAATAGCTAACTAATAAGCCACACAAAAACTAAAATTCTTAAAAAAAGTAGTAGTTTAATAAAAAAGGCTGTACTAACCTCTTCCCCAACCTTCCCTTATGACTATGAGTTCCACAACTGAGAAGAATTCTATAGACAGTGGCACACATATTTTATAAAACAGCATAGCCACCCCAAACAATTAAGCCAAGCCTTGTCTCTCCACATGATGCACCTAGACAATATCTGACTTTACAACTTTGTACTTAATTCATGAATAGATTACACTGGTTAACACATTTAGATAAATTCATACATTGAAATGCATGAGACATCTTAAACAGCTCAGCATTTAAACCTCTCATTCAATTAAATGAAAGTCAATACCAAGCCAGAAACCAATGCACTTATCACCTCATCAAGTTGGATACGACAATTTTCACCTCTACTGGCACCCATTGT